>NW_027526422.1:72344013-72407230 GCF_048455015.1 Haemaphysalis longicornis | reverse complement strand
TCTCCAAATGTCCACCGCGATGACTAATACCCCGGTTACACTAGGGTCCCAATGTCATTTGACTCAAATGGGGTGCTTCGAATGCCATTCAGAATCCGCCGTGCTACACTACAATTTTGATAGCATTTGAAAGCTTTCACACAGTGCAAGCTTTCACACTGAAAGCTTGCACTGTTGTCGCCCCGTTCCGTTTTCGTACAATAATACAACAATCAAATTTAGGAGCAGTCTAAGGCAGTAAAATGATATTAAATTAAAAGAGACACCAGTTTTGACTCTAATGTGGTGGCTGTCTTGCGTAGTTTTATTTTTTTTTTTTTTGCACTGACCCACTGGTTTTGAGAGTATAAAAATTAAGTATGTTGATTTCATATTTTAAGTAAATGAACAATGAACAATTAAAGTTCCACAAACAAAAATATTTTGTTTGTTTTACGTACGGAAGTATTGTATTTTTGTTTGCCGATCGAAGACGCTGCGTGCGAGAGTGCTAGAAATGGCATTTGAAATCCCAAATGTCTCTCTCGGTGCTCATTTGGCTTGAATGTCATTTGAGCCGAATGGCATTTCAAAACCTAGTGTAGCAGCACAACTTTGCACTTGAGTCAAATGACACTTGGTTCAAATGACATTCGGACGCTAGTGTAGCAGGGGTATAAGGTACTGCAATTAGGCATTCACAACTTGGTCTCAGAACTCGTCGGAGGCCATCTCTCGAGTCAACGTCTCTGCCTTTCTCAAACGTCGACAAGACTGGCACTTTACAAGACCTTCACGGGCTAACCCATCGGAACACGTACAGAAAGCATCTTCCATATATTTGGCGTCAATCCATTCGCATCCGTCCCCTATCAAAAAACGTGCATGACACTACACTCGGGTCGTCGCCACGCTCGTAGCCAAGCCCAAGAGCGAATTTAAGGAACAAATTATAATGTCTTCAACATGGATGCCAGCTCTTACTCCAATTCCTCCCATCACTTCGCCGTGGTAGCCACCAAGGATAAGATTCTCACCTGCGCTTCACTGAAGACCATCTGGGCCGTGGTGGAATTCGCGGTGACCATCGCCATCACTATATAAAACTCCCGCAGCAATAATAACTGCTGACACCTAAGCTGCCTGCCGTAGATTCCTAGTGGGTAATGTGACCCCTACTACGTGGAAGCTCCTCGATGCTCGCGCCCTGGAGGCTCCTCACTCAACACACCCTTGACCAGAATTATCAACCTTGTGTGGACCCTGGGACACTAACGGGCAGTAACTTTTCCCATAGGCGAGAAACACCAAGTCTCGTTACACCGACCACACTTAACGACATTAGACAACATTGCTGTTCCTCAAGACAACTTTTCCCGCCCGCAACGTACTAAAAGAGAAGTCATACTCTGTAGGGTTCACACATTACCTTTCCTCTCCAAACTGTGCTGCATCGCTCGCATCGCACCCAACTCAATATATACCCTGCCACATGTATTCTGCCATCACCCAGGTATCCTCACCCACATGATCTTAGGGTGCGGACTCAACCCCACTCCCCTTCCCCTCCGTGAGCTGTGGCAGACTCTGACGACCAACGCTGACCTGGGGTCGAATTCTCTGAAACAACGGGGCGTCGCTTTGAAACGACGGGGTATCGCCATGTAAATGCATGTTTTCCGGGTTTGGGGCCGTCGCTTTGGGGAAGCTGTGCACTCAGTGTGAGCCGCAGAAAAGCCCTGCGGCAAGGGCGCGAAGCGACAAGTGAAACGATGGGGGGGAAGGGGGGGGGGGGGGAAGTGGGTGTCGCTTCGCGCCCTTGCCGCAGTGCTTTTCTGCGGCTCACACTGAGTGCACAGCTTCCCCAAAGCGACGGCCCCAAACCCGGAACACATGCATTTACATGGCGCTACCCCGTCGTTTCAAAGCGACGCCCCGTTGTTTCAGAAAATTCGGCCCCTGGATGGCCAGCAATTCCTGGCCTCCAGGGCTGAGACAGCACTGTCGTCACGTCGTCTCCTCCTGGAATGCGGGACCACTCCCTCATCACCTGGCTCAAACTAAAGCTTTTCATCAACAATAAACAACCTAGATGCAGCTCTCAAAGGTTTCGCGCGCGCTATAGGTTAAGTTTTTCATCAAGGGCATAGCAAAATAGCTGATCGCCGTGGTTAGACTAGGCGTCGAAATGCGCATACTTTGGTGGATAGTTTGCTGCAAAAAAAGAGTATCCGTGCTAAATAGTTCATGCTAGGCATAGGGACATGTCCTCGTCTATTCTCGCTCCCCCATCCCCACCGAGCTCAACAATTTCGGGAGGGGCCGCGGCTCCCGCAGCAGAGATAAATAATGTAACGTTCCCTTTTATTGGGCCGAGTTCACAAGCTTCGAGTACAACAGACCGGTTATCTTCATTTCACGTTCCCCTCATCCTTTTCTTTCTCTTCTAGATACCCACCCCTCGGTCGATCTCTTCGTCTTCGCGTAACACAGGCCGCCCCTCAGTCGTCAACCCTCCTGGGTTGATAGGGTACTGTTGCACATAGACGCAGCTTCCACGATGCAGAGTATTTCAAAATTCTGTGTTTCCGGGCTGTCTTCACAACCAGGTAGGGTCCCGAAAAGGGGGACTTAGAACCTTGTTGGCATTTCCAGACAAGGAGATTATCCCCAATGTCAATTACTGGAACTTCCCCGAGTGAAGGCTGTCGTAATGATATCGCGATCAGGTACCTTTCATTTTCCCTCTCTGACCGTCCTTGTTCACGGAGTACTATTAAATCGGTAATTCCCAGTAGGTGATCGGCATGCGACCACTCAGATTTCCCACGAAATTCGAAGTATAGATTGCATTCTAAAGCTTCCGTGTGCTAGTGGTTGCGGTGTGCAACCGCGGCTTCTATAGCACATTTCCAGCCCCCTTTGAAATCTAGACAGAGAGAAATGAACTGCTTGATATTACGCATAGCCCTATATCAGCTAAACCATTGGCTTCAGGGCGGTACGGCGCTGAGAAACACGGCTTTAAACATTGCGCTGAAGAGCTAAATTCATCAACTGCTCGCCCAGAAAGGCTGGCCCGCTGTCGGTCACAATTGCTTTGGTGTCTTCGAACATATCCCAATTCAAGAGAGAAATGATGCTCTTTGCGTATTCCTTTCCGGCTTTACAAGCGACCATTCGCGTGCGCTCATCAATTGGAATGTGCTGCGTTTTCCCTACTACCCCTTTTTTCTGAGCTCCGCGAAGTCGAGATGGTGTACTTCCGCAACAGCTGAGTAAACTTTTTCGAGAACACAACTCCGCCTCACCTCCCTAGATAACTGCGAACAAGTTCTACAGGCGAACAAGTTGTACGGGAACATGTCAACACGAAATTTGACTTCAGTGTTCGCGGGTAAAGCGAGCACCGCGATATATTTTTAGTTTCGCCAGACTCATAGCAGTAAACGAAGAGCGACTTCCGCGCTGCGCCTAAAGCCGATACTCATCAAGAAGATTTGAGTGTTTTATACCTATCTTCGACTGAAGAGACTGGGCGCCAGTGTGGGAATGAAACTGAAGTTTATCTCTTGAATATATCAAACCAGTGGAAGGGACGGTGCACACATAGAAAACATGCGAACGACCGCTGGACTTACACCTGTGGTTTTATTCGAAAAAAAAAATCTCCCTTACATAGTTGCCCACTCGAGATGACGTTTTATCTGCGCGAACTTCAGAGCGGTTATATATGAATAAAGCTCCTGTTTCCTTAATAGTTCCTGGTTCAGTTCGTTTCGAAGTTCATTTCACAAAAGGGACGGGTTAGGAAAGCACGAAGCAAGGCACTCAGGCTTGTGGTTCCCTGTTTAGCCTTTATACTCCACGACACGTATTCTCCTCCAATTTCGGAGTTTACTGCATGGTACCTCTGACAGTTAGAAAACTTAGCACGTGTGGTGTTGCTTCATTCCATCTCGCGCACTGAACGGAGTCGTACGCCACCACTGCGGGTTGACCTTAGCGAATTTTCGGTCATCAAGGTTCAGCTCCAGGTACTTCAACGTCTGGCTCTTCACCGGAAATGCAGTATCCAACACTAACGTAGGCCCGTTCCCGGAGTGGCTGCACTGTTCCTCAAGGTGGCGAACTTGCGGTGCACGCAGGCTTGCGTGCTGGGACAGAAGCGCTTGGAGTGCACGCACAGCCTGTATCATTTCTTCGTGGGTGACTTCCCACGTGCAGATGAAGTTTAGCACAAGTCGTGCGTTGCTTCTCGGAGGCTTGTTAAGAACATCCGCAATGGACGGCAGCTGTTCAGCTGCGCGCGCAACATCTCTCTCGACCATCAACTTAGCGCGCATGAGCTTGGGGAAGGTACAAAGTTCTGAAAGGACGAATAAGATGCCAGTCAAGCCGTGGATGCATATGCTTTCAAGGTTGATGAATGCGGACAGCTCCTTCAGCTCGATGGTTGGCCGCATCGCGGCGTTGAACGTGAGCTCACGTAGCGACTCCCGGCAATTTCCTACCAGGAACTCTACTTGACCTTTTTTCAGGAACAGCGGGGGAGCGCCGACGCATTCCAGGGGCAATTGAGGGAGGAAATCGGTGAGGAACCAGTCGTTCCTACGAGGACCTTTGAACTTTATACTTTTGAGCTTCGGGAAGGCCTGAAATGCCTGAGCTGGAGAGACTCCACTCCCATCGTACAGCTCGCGGATCGCAAGCGACTCGAGGTTCGGGCAGTAGCGGGATACCGCCAGCAGTGCATTGGTGTAGATACTTGTCACTGAAAGGTTCTTGAGGTGCTCAAAATGACTCCACATTCCCCCGAAGAGGACATAGCGCGTGCTAATCTTTAGCTTTTCCAGCCGAGGGCAGCTTGTGCAGATGTTTCGGATAACAATGTCGGCAATTTCCAGATCGTCGGACACCTCGAGTGACTTCAGGCATGACGCACTCTCCAGGACTGTGACGAACTCTTCCAGGTGCACCCGCCGTCCCCGAAGCACGACCGATGTGAGAGACCCACAGCTCCGCAAGATCCTCGGTATGGCAGGATGCGACAGCGACCGTCCCTGGATCACCAGCTTGTTGAGGTGCTGAAAACGGCGAGTCACCGATGCTAAAGCATCGAGGTTGACGGCACTACAGGATATATCAAGCGTCCTGAGCAGAGTAGCCCGTCCAAGGACCTCGAGAAGGCGCTCCGGGCTGCTGGGGATCCCTGTGTCGATAGTGATCTCGGTCCACAGCACAGGATTGAGAGCGAGCAGCTTCCAGGCACGCGAGACATGCGAGGCGCTTAACAGAGTACCATGCGAAAGATAAGAAAATATTTTCAGAACTAGCTCCTCTGGTAGATCACTGAATTGCATGGTGGTGATTTAGGCCTGATTCTTTTTCGGGCGGCTGAGCCACGGTCCTCCACAACCAACTTCGTCGTCGTTTCGTGAATTTTTTCGTGTCCTTGCGGAAAGGTAAATCTTCGAATCGGATAAATTATCCGTAATCGATAAAAACTAATAAATGCGAAATAAAATCAAGAAAGATGCCCCGAGCCTTTCCAAGAGATTTCCGCAAACGCGTAAAGACTCTCGCCAAGAGTGGTCGCTATAGTTTCGTTTGGGAGAACAAGTTTCTAGTTTAGTTCCACGAGCCCCAACTTTAAGCCCTCATCCTTGAACCAAGCAAGCGAGGGTGCAAGGTTAGGTGGAAAATAGTCAAATGGATGGTCGACCATATCTAACATCGTCCCTGGCAGTATAGCGGCGTTTTTCTGTTTCGCCTCGAAAATTTGCATTGCAGTAAGCGATGTGGACATGTATGAGCTGTGCCAGGTATATGATGATGATGATGATGGCGGTGGTGCTGGTGGTGGTCATAGAGTTTCTTAGTAGGTATACTGCAAGAAACTCTATGGTGGTGGTGGTCGTGGTGGTGATTACGATGTAGATGCCCTTGATGTGGTTTGAAAGTACCCTTAAGGGGATATTGGCCAGGGATAAAGCATTGATTCTGCTCCGGTAGGAGCACAGATCATGTCGGGTACTCTTTGTTGTCACCAGCTTCGCAAAAGTGGTTGCTAATTAGGAGAGTGGTGTAAACACTTTTCCGTCAGACGGCAGCCAGGAGTTCGTGGGCCCTGGCGGCAACCTTCGCCAGCTTGATGACTTGTTCTTGTTGATGATAAAACTTTATTTTGCCCAAACTGGGGTAGGGAAAGGGACGAAAGGGAGCCATCGACGGTCCTCCTCCATCAGGTGGCGGCCAGGAGCCCGCCTGCCGTAGCGGCAGCCTTGGACAAGGCTGCTGCGTTGAGTCTCTTGGTCGGAGTTGAGCAACACGGCCTCCCATTGCTCTAGAGCCCTTATCACTATTGCCTGTGATGTGTGTTGTGGTTTCTCGGGACAGGCCCATACGATGTGCTGCAGGTTAGCTTGTTCTGACCACCATCTACATTGCTCTTTGTAAAGGTCTGGGTATATAGGCGGCTGTAGGCTACGGGGTTAGAGAGGTGTCGGACTGCAAGAGTCGCCACGCCACAGACTGCCACTGACTGAGGGAGGGACGTGGCGCAGGGTATTTCAGGCGGCCTAAGCGATAGTGAGCGGTGATGTCTCTATATGTCACAAGCCTGTCCCTGTCCCCCGTATGTAGCGATTGCTCATCAAGATCGAGGCGGTCCCGGTAGCTGAAACCTAGGGCCGCTTCGTCAGCATGCTCATTACCTGGCAAGAACGAATGTGCTGGCGTCCATATAAGGAGGGGAGGACCTCGCGGAGTTTTGTTCTTGTGGTGTTACTTCGTCGCTGGGCAAAACAGCCTCCCATTTCTCATCGCGAGTGATGGCTGTGTGAGCAGCTAAAGTGTAGGGTTTTCGAAGGAAAGCCCACGCCACGTGCGTTAGGGAAGAGGAGGAAATTCCGCACCATATACAAGTTCCGGAGTATACGTCCGGAAAGTTGCGTGAAACAGGGCGGAGTGTGGGAAAGTGTTAGATTGGAACCTCCGCCATGTAACAGAATGCCATCGATTTAAGGAAGTGCCGATGGATAAAGGAGACGGCCCAGTATATAGTGTTGCGTAATATCTCTGTAGATCACCAGCCTGTTCCTCCCCCATGTTGACTGGATCAAAATCTTCACCGAGGTCAGCCCGGTTGCTGAAATCTCGGGCCGCCTCGTGAGCCAGTTCACTTCCCGGGAGAGAAATGTGGGCCGCCGGTGTCCAAACAGGGCGAACGTGTCGACGTTTGTCGCTAGTGAGGGTACGGAGGATATTAGCGGCTTGGTTTGAAACCCGTCCTGCAGCGTATACAGTTAAGGATCGCTGTCTTCGAGGCAGCGAATGCCGATCGGCAGCGAATGCCGATAGCGTAGTAAAAACAATGGCTGTTTCTTCCCTTGACTCCGGATGTCGAGAAGGAATAGATCCTGGTGTTGTTGCCTCTCCATGCGAGTTTAACACCACTGCAGCCGCAGCTGGCCGGTCGCGATATATATTCCACGGCATCTACGTAGCAGACAGCAGGACTTCTGTCGTGTAGTTTGTGGAGAGTTCTTGTGGTGTTCAGGGTGAATGCTGCGAGAAAGGCGGGCTACGAGCATGTGTTGACGCATGCAATTGTCGCCAAGGAGGATTTTGGGGCCATTCTTGGTGGCAAGGGGTACGCCAAGAGAGGCGAGAGGGATTCTCTCAGTATCGCTGTTGGCCAATATGTGGCACTGAACCGTTCGTTGTGCTTCGATGAGCTCATCTAGGGTATTGTGTAAACCCGTAGCCAGGAGGCGGTCTGTTGACGTGGGAATGGGTATGCCTATCGCAACCTTGGTTGCCTTTCCAGTGATACATAGAACCTTTTTTAAAGCAAAGCTTTTTACCTCTACCCCCCAAGGGTTCTTTCGCGACCGTTGGTGTCACCAGAAAACTCTAGCGAACAAATAAAAGAATTTACTGGCACCGCCTGGAATCGAACCTGGAACTAATAGACTAACAAGGCGTTAGCCCGTTGTCCTACCGATTTAGCTACTTTTTTTTTTTTTTACCTACCGATTTAGCTACGAGCCCACGCGAAGACGGAGAAGACAGGTGGTGTACTCACCAAGCCCATCTACGGGTTTACCCCCTGCGTTCTCGCTGAATGCCACGTGAAAGCGTCACGCGACCACTCACGCCCGTCTAGCGGCCCTATGCGCACCTTGCTCATTTGCTAAGAGTTACAAAAATTAAAGGAAGCTCACACCAATGCATGGCATCTCACTTCTAGTACGCCAATGTGCTAAAGCCTGTGGCCTCCAGTGTTCACGTAAACAATCACAGCTCCTCGTCGTCCGCCCTCACGCCAAACCAAGGAATACATTCAAATACTCCTTGATGGCCAGGCCATCACTCCAAGCCCCAGCATCAAGATCCTGGGCCTACCTCTCGAGGCTAACACCAAGAGTGACGTCTCCTTGCAGCGCCTCAAAAACAGCATTAATCAAATCGTACACACGATCAGGCGAGTTGCCACCAAGAAGAGAGGCCTAAAGGAATCCGGTACCTTTCGATTAATTGAAGCTTTTGTCCTCTCGAGAGTCACTTACGTCAACCCCCTGTCTTCTTCTCGAAAAGGAAGACATAGAGATGCCTTATATAATGATTAGAAAGGCGGTCGAGCAGGCCATTGGTCTTCTCATGGGTGCGTGCACACAGAGGCTGCTTAGCACGGGGCTCCACAACACGGTGGAAGAGATGATAGAAGGTCATCTTTCTAACCAGAAGGTCCGACTCAGAACTGCGGTGGGTAACTGCATGCTTCACCAGATTGACTGGGCAGCCTAGAATGTCACTCCGCTTGACGTACTCCCAGACTCTTGGCGACTAAAACTAAAGATGCTCCCTTTGCTTAGAAATATGAACCCCTCACATGACGAGGGTCACCGAAAAGCACGGGCTCAAGTGTTAAACACCACCCTCGGTGGGGATAATGCAGTTATCCACACAGACGCCTCCAAACATCGAGGGCAGCAATACGCCATCATACCTCCAGAACCAACCGCCTTGCGTGCATTACGCTTAGGACCCAAGAAATGACGGCAGCAGAAGACGCAGCCATTACCTTGGCTCTCACTCAACCAGGCGTTCGGAGGGTAGTCACCGATTCCCAGCAAGCCTACTGGAATTACCAGTCGGGTTTGGTGTCCTGACCTGCACTGGGCGTGCTAAAAAACCACTCCCCAAACGGTTCCATTCAGCTCATCTGGACACCCCCTCACGCTTCAATGGAGGGCAACAAATACGCCCACCCAACAAGCCTGCGCTTATACCTCCCGTTCTATGGAACTGCATGAGGACAGCCACCCGCTTGTCACGTTCAGGGAGATAACCCAGCATTATCGCCTGCTGAGACAGACTGTACCTTCGCCTTACCCTGACCTTTCCAGAGAACAACAAACTACCCTATGCCTCATACAATCCGGGCTCCTTCCCACAGCCTACGCGTCTTCACCTAATGCATCCGAATCACTACGACGCTGAATGTAAATTTTGCTCAGAAGTAGGAACACTCCGCCCTGTAATAGGGGTGTGCGACTTTAGCCCTGAGCACCCTCCTCTTTCCGTCAACTACCCAACAAGAGCAATGTGAGATGCTGCTCTCCAGGCCCACTCTACCTGCCCAGTTTGAGCGGGTGGACAGTGTTCCCACCCGCTCAAACTGGGCAGGTAGAGTGGGCCTGGAGAGCAGCATCTCACATTGCTCTTGTTGGGTAGTTGACGGAAAGAGGAGGGTGCTCAGGGCTAAAGTCGCACACCCCTATTACAGGGCGGAGTGTTCCTACTTCTGAGCAAAATTTACATTCAGCGTCGTAGTGATTCGGATGCATTAGGTGAAGACGCGTAGGCTGTGGGAAGGAGCCCGGATTGTATGAGGCATAGGGTAGTTTGTTGTTCTCTGGAAAGGTCAGGGTAAGGCGAAGGTACAGCCTGTCTCAGCAGGCGATAATGCTGGGTTATCTCCCTGAACGTGACAAGCGGGTGGCTGTCCTCATGCAGTTCCATAGAACGGGAGGTATAAGCGCAGGCTTGTTGGGTGGGCGTATTTGTTGCCCTCCATTGAAGCGTGAGGGGGTGTCCAGATGAGCTGAATGGAACCGTTTGGGGAGTGGTTTTTTAGCACGCCCAGTGCAGGTCAGGACACCAAACCCGACTGGTAATTCCAGTAGGCTTGCTGGGAATCGGTGACTACCCTCCGAACGCCTGGTTGAGTGAGAGCCAAGGTAATGGCTGCGTCTTCTGCTGCCGTCATTTCTTGGGTCCTAAGCGTAATGCACGCAAGGCGGTTGGTTCTGGAGGTATGATGGCGTATTGCTGCCCTCGATGTTTGGAGGCGTCTGTGTGGATAACTGCATTATCCCCACCGAGGGTGGTGTTTAACACTTGAGCCCGTGCTTTTCGGTGACCCTCGTCATGTGAGGGGTTCATATTTCTAAGCAAAGGGAGCATCTTTAGTTTTAGTCGCCAAGAGTCTGGGAGTACGTCAAGCGGAGTGACATTCTAGGCTGCCCAGTCAATCTGGTGAAGCATGCAGTTACCCACCGCAGTTCTGAGTCGGACCTTCTGGTTAGAAAGATGACCTTCTATCATCTCTTCCACCGTGTTGTGGAGCCCCGTGCTAAGCAGCCTCTGTGTGCACGCACCCATGAGAAGACCAATGGCCTGCTCGACCGCCTTTCTAATCATTATATAAGGCATCTCTATGTCTTCCTTTTCGAGAAGAAGACAGGGGGTTGACGTAAGTGACTCTCGAGAGGACAAAAGCTTCAATTAATCGAAAGGTACCGGATTCCTTTAGGCCTCTCTTCTTGGTGGCAACTCGCCTGATCGTGTGTACGATTTGATTAATGCTGTTTTTGAGGCGCTGCAAGGAGACGTCACTCTTGGTGTTAGCCTCGAGAGGTAGGCCCAGGATCTTGATGCTGGGGCTTGGAGTGATGGCCTGGCCATCAAGGAGTATTTGAATGTATTCCTTGGTTTGGCGTGAGGGCGGACGACGAGGAGCTGTGATTGTTTACGTGAACACTGGAGGCCACAGGCTTTAGCACATTGGCGTACTAGAAGTGAGATGCCATGCATTGGTGTGAGCTTCCTTTAATTTTTGTAACTCTTAGCAAATGAGCAAGGTGCGCATAGGGCCGCTAGACGGGCGTGAGTGGTCGCGTGACGCTTTCACGTGGCATTCAGCGAGAACGCAGGGGGTAAACCCGTAGATGGGCTTGGTGAGTACACCACCTGTCTTCTCCGTCTTCGCGTGGGCTCGTAGCTAAATCGGTAGGACAACGGGCTATCGCCTTGTTAGTCTATTAGTTCCAGGTTCGATTCCCGGCGGTGCCAGTAAATTCTTTTATTTGTTCGCTGGAGTTTTCTGGTGACACCAACGGTCGCGAAAGAACCCTTGGAGGGTAGAGGTAAAAAGCTTTGCTTTAAAAAATAAATTCACTGCGATAAAATCCCAAATTACCCAATAATTAGGGCTTCCTCAGCAATTCCAGCGACACGTTTCCCTCTACTAGTAGTATAGTCCATCGTTATCACTGTTGGGGCAGAAGCTTTTTCGTAACGGCACGACGAGCTCAAAACGGCTTAGGAAGCAACGATTTTCTTCCCTTAGTTGACCGTTTCGTCTTGCCCCTGCCATAGCTGAAATTCACCAAATGTCATTCCGACCACTTTGAAATCACCATTTTGGTTCCCGTTGTTCGCCACCAGAGGTGTGCTTCCATAGGAGTGCTTCCACGAGGAAATCCACTTTATATTCCTGACAAAATGAATTTCCCCGTATCCGCGGTTGGCCAAAGAAGTCTGAAGCCTTGCTGAACTCGGCTCATGTTTCCGTCGCATTCACCTAGGAATCGACAGCGTGGATGGTCCCCATCAATCTCTTTCGGAATGCGTCTATTTCCTGGAGCCCCGAACGAGCCGCAGCTTTCGATACATTAGACATTAGCGCCCGATTCGGCGTGCCCGCGTACACGGAAGGCCTCACGGACGCCGGTGGACACGGTGCTGGCACGCGACTACAGCGGCACAGCCTGAACACAGCCGCAAGCCAGACCTTTCGTGAGCCATGAAGAAAGTTCATTAAGCGTGTTGATATGCCGCGCCCTACCCCTAAACCATCCTAAAGGATATCAAAGCGCCTTTATTTACGAAAAAAACATGCGCACAATTTGACCAAAAGAAATTTTTACAATAAATAAAAAAATCATTGGTCCTTCCAAAATACTTTGGTACTGCTGGGGCTCGAACACTGGTCGGTGGCGCCAAAACCCGCAATTCTAACCGTAGAATACCGAGGCCGACAGCATCACTATTTTAGAAGTTGCTCAAAACAATAGAATGAGTTCGAAGGAAACCAGTAGATGGCGCTGGGTGCGTACAGGAAGTGGAGGGCGTGTACCCACAAGGGAACGGAATCTCGCATCCCAGGCATTGCGTCAGCTGCACAGCTGTCCCAAGTCGAATCTATCCGACGAAGGCAACGCACCAGCGCATCCAGTTTCCTGCGCCATGTAGACATCTCCTGTCGGCGACTCGCCTTCGCCCGTCTCCGTTCCTTCGCCAAATCATTTCATCAGGCCTTGCGTCAACTATACAGGGGGCAACTTAAGGACGACAACGGAAGTTGCCCCTGCGCCTCATCACCGCAGCCGGATGTTACTCCGCGCGGCGCAAAAAGTGCCTTACTGCGAGTATTTCGAACGGGGCACTAGTCGTTCCCGTGATTTCTCGCACTTAATCAGCTTTTAAATTCCTCCAGCGACTGCAAAAAGACGAGGTGGGAAAAAGAAGACGGTTGTGAGGAGGCGCTGCTCACCGGACAGGAGTCGGCATGTAAAAGCGAAGACGACGAGGTGTGGGCGGAGGCCGAAGAAGGGCGCGGTAGAGAAAGAGGAGAAAGAAGCCGGAGGATCGTGGAACGAGAGCGGAAAGAACGAGGTTCGAGGAGTGACCTGCCGGACGAGAACGTTCGGGGAACCTCCGTTGCGAGCCGCATCTTCCCCGCGGACATCGAGGCAGCTCAGCCGATACTGGCCACGGAGCACCCGGGCCGAAGCGCTCACAGTCGCCGCACCGGCATTGACAAGGGCACCGCGGCAGCGCCCCGAACCTAGCGCACGGGACCCGACTTTGCGGCGGACAGCGCCAACGTCAAGGGGACAGCGCCTGCAGACATCACACCAGTCAAGTGTACCGCCACAGCTCCTTGCCACCAAGTACTGCCAGCCGTGAGCGGGAACTTTTTTTAGTTAAGAACATTGTCTTGGCGGACATATATTCCTTGGATTAGATTAGCTCCTAGTTAATTTGTGTAGTTTTCTAATTTGTGTATTTTTCTAATTCTGTCACGTGAATAGAGTCTGTCCTTGTCTGACGTCACGTGCCTCACTTCTTCTCTGCCAGTTAAACTTGACCTCCTCATACACACAACAACCCGCATCACAAAAATGGCGTCCACGGCAGGACTCTCTGCGTAACGTCCAGAGAGTCGAGGTAATTTTTGCTGCGGAGAGGAGAGCACTTGGCGCCAGAATGGACATTGACAAATTGCTCGCCGTGGGAAAAGAGTTAGGCCTCGTGGGCAGTGAGCTGAAGGAATGGGTCGAAAGAGAGATGGAAAAGGAAAGACAGGAAAGACAGGATGCGAGACAGGAAAGAGCGCTTGCGAGGGATGCCGAGCGCCAGAGACTCGAGCTGGAACGGGAAGTGCTAGATCGCAAGCTACGACTCGAGGAGATCCGAGCTCACGCACCAGATGCCAACGACAGCGGTGACGGAGGAGCTCGTGGAGCGAGCAGCTCAGACGTCATCAGCCCCCATAAACTCATTCCTGTTTTTGACGACTCCAGAGACGACCTGGACGCTTATATCCAGAGGTTTGAGCGTGTCGCTACTGGTCAGGGGTGGCCGAAAGAAAAGTGGGCAACCACAATTAGTTTGTGCCTGACTGGTGAAGCCCTGAGTGTAGTCGGTCGCCTGTCTCCAGAGGATTCATTAGACTACGAGAAGGTCAAAGGAGCTTTACTGCAAAGATTTCGGTACACCGCCGAAGGCTACAGAGAGAAGTTTCAAGTGTCGGTGCCGGAGGAGGGTGAAACTGGTCGCCAATTTGCAGCAAGGCTCTCCGGATACTTCGACAGGTGGATGGAGACAGGCCGAGTTGAAAAGACTTATGCGGGCCTGCGAGAGAAAATCATCACTGAACAGTTTATGACAAGGTGCCCTAAAAGCCTGTTAGTGTTCTTGAAAGAAAGAAACTGCGCCAAGTTGGAAGAGACGGTGGTAGCTGCCGATAACTACCTAGACGCACAAGAGCAACGGAGTCTTGGCTCTTGGTCGGCAGCGAACGCTGAGGACAGCCTCAATCCTGATAACCACGGCAAAACCCTTCCTCAGAAGAGAGTTAACTCCCGACCGGAAAAGTTATGTTTCCTGTGTGACAAACAGGGGCACACAGCTGCCGAGTGTTGGAATCGCACGAAAGCTTGTTTTAAGTGTGGCCAAACTGGCCATAGGGCTGATAATTGCCACCAGCAGGAAGACGAAAAACTGCAGGCATCGTGCGTGGTACAGCCCAGGGTAGATGTTCCGAAATTTGTCACTCTGGAGACTGGCGAAAAAATTCCTGTCGTAAATACGGCCAGAGAAAAATGCCTGACATCCCTGTGTGACCTACCTGTTGTTGAAGGACGCCTAGGAGGCAAGACTGTTAATGTGCTTCGAGACACTGGGTGCAACACCGTGATTGTCCGAAAAAACTTGGTTCCTGCCAAAAACTTCACAGGAAAAATTAGCCCTGTCCTCCTCCTAGACAGAACCATCAAGTTCCTTCCGGAAGCAGACATCGAGGTTGAAACTCCTTTCTTTTCGGGAAAACTCACCGCAAAATGTATGCAAGATCCTCTCTATGACTTGGTCATAGGAAGTGTGGAGGGTGTGTCGATGTCTAGCTCCTGTGTGGAAATGACGCTTCGCCCTCACACGACAAGGGATCAGGCCCATTTAACGAAAGAAGACAAACGAACATTCCAGGAGGATGTACCTCAACCTGACACATTTAGGTCAGGAATGCTTAAACCAGGCTGTGGTAAACCTGATCAGGTGAAATCGTTCAAAGAACAACCAACGAATGGGATAGAAAATTGCTTTGACGTTAGCCGGAAGCAATTCATCGCGAAACCTATACCAGTGGCAAGATCCTTGACAACACGCAAAGACTTCTTCAGGGGACGCAAACTACCTTCCGGGGAAAGGCTTAACCACTTGGTCTTGCCTAAGCCACATCGAGAACAACCGAATCGATTCGAATGGGAGAGGTTGTTGGCGTGTCGCAAAGGTACCCAAAAGACCGAATCCACAGTTAAGACAGAATATTATAGACGAGACGTGCACGAGGACGTGAAACGACTTCTTAGCTTTCGCGACATGAGGTTGAACCAGAACTGTTTTGCGCAATGCCAATAACTGGTGTATCATCAGTTTTTGCCCTGTCGGAATATTGCTCGCCGTATGTATACAACGATGCTAGGCTTGAGCCTTTTCTAGTCAGAACTGAGTGAATTCTGTGTTTTAAGTCTTACACTAGTAATGTGGGTACGGACTACTTGAGCCGTCTTCAATGAGGGCATGAAACGGTCCCGGTTCGTAGAACTGTTATTTGTCAGTATTTCTGTGTAATTTAAGTGTTTCTGTGCATTTTGAGTCATTCCTATGTAGTGTGATAGTGATCAAAGTGAGTGTCGGACGCGGAAGTGTGGTAGTGTTATTAGTGACTGCAAGTGAAGTGCGCGTCGGCCAACAGACCCGTACCACCAGGGACTGGTACCAGTCCACCAACTGCTCACCGGAAGTGTTTTCCCCCAAAACACTTCTTCCGATGGGGGCAACTGTGAGGAGGCGCTGCTCACCGGACAGGAGTCGGCATGTAAAAGCGAAGACGACGAGGTGTGGGCGGAGGCCGAAGAAGGGCGCGGTAGAGAAAGAGGAGAAAGAAGCCGGAGGATCGTGGAACGAGAGCGGAAAGAACGAGGTTCGAGGAGTGACCTGCCGGACGAGAACGTTCGGGGAACCTCCGTTGCGAGCCGCATCTTCCCCGCGGACATCGAGGCAGCTCAGCCGAGACTGGCCACGGAGCACCCGGGCCGAAGCGCTCACAGTCGCCGCACCGGCATTGACAAGGGCACCGCGGCAGCGCCCCGAACCTAGCGCACGGGACCCGACTTTGCGGCGGACAGCGCCAACGTCAAGGGGACAGCGCCTGCAGACATCACACCAGTCAAGTGTACCGCCACAGCTCCTTGCCACCAAGTACTGCCAGCCGTGAGCGGGAACTTTTTTTAGTTAAGAACATTGTCTTGGCGGACATATATTCCTTGGATTAGATTAGCTCCTAGTTAATTTGTGTAGTTTTCTAATTTGTGTATTTTTCTAATTCTGTCCCGTGAATAGAGTCTGTCCTTGTCTGACGTCACGTGCCTCGCTTCTTCTCTGCCAGTTAAACTTGACCTCCTCATACACACAACAACCCGCACCACAACGGTGTTACTGTAGTATCCGGGGTTTCAGTTTCGGTTTCGATCTCGGTGGTTCTACCACCAGGAGGCTAAACCGAATGTATATATGTGACGTCATTCTGAATAAACCGTGCACCTTTTGGCTTGAGGAGGAGGCGGAAAAAAGTTTATCTCATCCTTTGAGAGTGTAGTCACTCCGGACCAGTGAGGGGTGCCCTCGGTCCAGGACTCTCTAGCCGTAGCCGGCCTTCCGTGCCCTCTCTGCAACCCGAGCGCACGTCCGTTTGCTCCATCCTTCGGGGCCGTCGCCGACGCGACACTACAGTTACGCATTAAGCGCAATCTCGTTTCAAAACACACGACCGCGTTCACATCCGGGTCCGTCGCTTCGGCGGAGTGATACACTACGCGAGCTGTTGCCGTTCTTAACTTGTACCGAGTATAATTCGAAGTGCGCCGCTCTCACCGTGTGGCACCCATGGCACTCCCTGGACAAGTGGCGTCTCCTGGTAAAGCGTACGTTTGCGTGAGCCACGGCCGCTTGATGGAAAGTAGGCCCCATCGAGCAGCCGTGGCGCGAGCAATAGATGGGACATGGGAGCAAAAATTTTCGCCATCGACCCGAGCAGAGAACGAAAAATCGCGCGGCTACCGGGGCGCTGCCTTCGCTCCGCTGATGAAGTTGTTAGGGGAGACGTCAAGTCGAAGCGCGGCTCGCCGCCTGCCCCTGCCGGCGTGTCCACCGCATGCTGTCTCGAATGGGTCCCGTGACTCTCGTTGCCACTTGCGCGCGTTATAAAATGATGGGGTGTTATGCTCCACCCACTGAATGTGGAGCTGCCGCGAAATGTAAAATTTTTTCCATGTGCGACTCGGCGTAGCCTATACAAATTCCTGTTTGTTCAGAATTAACTGTGTCATGTTTGTCCTTGATGATGTTTGAAGATGTTTGTCATGTGTTATTATACTGCCCATTGTACTCCCGGCGAAGACGTGAACTGTACAACAAACTGCCAGTAGAAAGCCATCATATGATGTGGCTAGCAACTCTACTACGTCCATGGCTTGATTCTGGCCTTAAAAATAAAGTTGTTCGCGCCTTAAACGTAGTCTTCACCTCGACAGGTATCGCCTCAAAATATTAACCTACAGTTTTCACCGTGAACCCGCGAATACGAACCCAAGAGGACATTTCATGGGCATGCACCACACAAACATTTTTGCGTTGAACTTGGGATTTCTCAACTGAGCTCATGACTTTTCATTTAGTGAAATGGAGTAGTAGAGTGAAATGGAGCAGCCGGGGGCATATTCGCTTCCAACCTGCCCACTGAATAAACCAGTTAACCTACCTACCTACTGACTCTGCTTATCGCTAAATAACGACGAGGACGGCGACGATAATGATGATAATGATGATGATGTTCCTTGGCAAATGACACATACTCAAACAGGGGATAGCTCAAACATCGTCAGTAGATGTAAAGATACTAGTGGGTCCTGCATAAATAGTTTTGCAGCGGCTGTGGCATTTTGAATGTAATATTGTATGTAACAAAATTCTAAAAAAAAAAAAAACTGGAAAGAACTGAAAAAAAAAATAATTTCATAAGTTGCCAGAGTAAACGAAGCCAGTTATAGCGGAAATCGGTTAGGACTTTCCATGAAGCTCTGTAGGGAAAAGAAAACATCAATACTCTGCTGCATGTTAACAACCCGGAACTCTAGCTCATATTATAATACAGTCTGGGTGCAATCCCGAACTTCCACCTCTCCGATCCCCTCTTCCCACCCCGGAGCTGTGGGAGTACCTGGTGACCAGAGACCATCTGGACGTACAGCAGCTCCTGGCATCCAGAGCGAAGGCTCTCTGCTCACCTGGTGGATTTCCGGACTGGGGAATCACTCCCACTTTAGAAAGCTTGAATAAACGTCTCTCTCTCTCACTCTCTCTCTCACTCTCTCTCTCTCTCTCTCTCTCTCTCTCTCTCTCTCTCTCTCTCTCTCTCTCTCTCTCTCTCTCTCTCTCGGTGGCACGCATCAACCAATTTTTAATCGTTTATTAAAATACCTGCTGTTACAGCAGTTCTGACATTTTTTGGTTCTCAAATTGTTAGCATCACTGTACCCCCTATTACCCCACTTCTATTTTCCCTTAGTTTGAAACTAATTCATAAGCTTCTTCATCAATAAAACCACAATCTCACTTGGCCAATCCCCCAGAGTGGGTACGTGCTATTCTTGTTATGGCTCCAACCAACCAACCAACTGAGAATCCCGTCTCAGATGCCCCGTGTGAAAGGAGATTCCATGCGGGTGAGGCACTCCCCAGGCTCGAAGCGGCACCTCAAGAAGCTGGAATCTCATCCTACAAAAAACGTCTACAGGGCAACAGGTAATGATCGACGCACTTAATTATCTATATTGCAGTAGCTGCACAGACGTGATTGCGTCATGCGTGACCCGTAGAGATATATATTTCATTGTGGCACACGACAGCGGATAGCGGTTAAAATAGCCTAAAGGTTACGTGAGGCCCGGTGAGGCGTACCGTTCTGGTGTCCAGGAAAATAAAACGGATTCCTGCTGGCCTTCAAGTTTGGTATTCTACGATAGCTTGCCGCCGTAATGAACACTGTTGGCTGAATGACATCTACAACGAGCCCAGAGAGCGCTATCAGTGCCAGAGAGTCAGCAGCTTCGTTTAGAGAAATCCCCACACGCTCAGAAACACAATGAAGGTTAATTTCAGTCAGATGAAGGGACACGGGGGATCTAAATGTCCGTTGGTGAGGGGGACCTTCAGATGCAATGAGGCACTAGCGATAGTTATTTTGCAGTTTCATGCGATGCGCTTATCTCACACGGCTTCCACATGTGCTCTCATCACGATGATCAGCCAATTTTATGTGCCGTTGAAGGAAAACACGAAAGGAGAACACAATCAGGAAGGTTCTCGGTGCTCTGGGGCGGTATTCCCGTGTTTTGTCCCTTTTGTGTCCCTTTCAAAAGTTTCTCTTTTGAGCGAGCCCTGATTGGCTAAAAGCGAACACCCGGATGTGACGCCTTACAAGCACGGCAGAGCTATGAGCCGTGGCTACTCGGAGCAGACGATTTGGAGCAGACGATTTTCCGTCGCCTTATTGTTGGTTCGCTCGCGGAACAAAAAACACATGAAATATACTCTGATACGGTTTCACTTCTTTAAAATGCGTTTGCGAGAACAGTTACGGTATTTGAATCAAAGGCCCACTGCTTAACCGGAAGTACGTCACGATGAAAGGGACGCAAAAGGGACGTTTTCAAAGGGGAGAGAGAGAGACAAACATTTATTATACTGGTGAGCAGGGGGATGTTCGTAGGGCCTCCACCCAGTGAGAGGCATCCTCATTTCAAGATGCCTTGGAGCTGGCTGGCCGTCCGGGCCCGTTCCACCAGTCGGCGCTGGTCCGAGAGCTCGGAGCTGGTCAGCTGCTCCACCCACTGCTCATAGGTAGGGTTGGGATTTGCGGTTAGAGTGGGGGTCCGTTGGCACTCCCATACCACATGGTATAGGGTACCAGCAACAGGGCAGAAGTTACAGGTGGCAGGGTATTGGGTGGGGTACATAGCGTTTAGTAGGGTGTTATGGGGATACGAATTGGTTTGTAGGCGCCGGAAAGTGGTTTCTTCGTCGCGCGTTAATTGTGAATGAGGTGGCGGGAAGCGACGGCGGTCGTTTTTGTAGTGAGCTAAGATTTCGGTGTACGTGTGGAGTGGTGCTGGCTTTGAAGCAGTTCGGTCGTTGGTTTCTCCCTCTGAGGTAACGGCCCGGTATGTATGAGCACGGGCAGCGGCGTGTGCCGCCTCGTTCCCTTGGAGGGACTGGTGGCCGGGTGACCAGATGATATTAATTTCTGGTAGTCTGCTTACTTGACGAAGAAGGTACAGTGCGGGTTGAGATATGCGGCCAATTAAAAAGTTTCTGCAGGCAGTCTGTGAGTCAGTTATAACAGTAAGAAATTCCTCGTCCGTTGTTGCAGCAAGGGCGATGGCACACTCCTCAGCAGTCTCGATGGAAGTGGTGAGAACGGTCGCTGCTGCCAGTTCTGTGCCTTGCGTGTTAACGACACAGGCTGCATGCGCTTTCTGATGAGGGTACGGCGATGCATCTGTGTATCGAGTGCATGATAGATGGTGATTGTCCTTATGAATTAATCGAGCTCGTGCCGTGCGACGTTGTTTGTTGAAAACCGGGTGCATGTTTCGGGGTAGAGGGGCTACGCGGATGTGTTGCCGAATGTCTGCTGGGATTCGAATCTTCTGATCTTGTCGTGGTGGAACGTTGTAGTGTAGACGGAGAAGTGTCTCTCTTCCCGTGGGCGTGATCTGTAGTCGGCGTATCTGAGATGCGTGGTGGGCCTCTTGTATTTCTTCCCAGGTGTTGTGGACCCCTAGCTCCAAAAGTTTCTTGTTTGCCGTGCTCATTGGGAGCCCCATAGCGGTCTTGTAGGCCTGGCGTATGGTGGCGTCGAGTTTCCGTATTTCTTGTGGTCTGAGGGCCAGGTATGGCGTGCCGTACGCTATCCTGCTGATAAGAATGGCTTGGACCATGCGTAGGGTGTCGTGTTCGCGAAGTCCGAAGCGACGATTGGAGACGCGGCGGATGATGCGCATGAGCTGGTTAAGTGTGCGCTGTAAGTGTGGTATCGCTTGCAAGCCAGATCCGTCTCTAGGTATTATGAGGCCCAATATCCGAAGGTGGGGGACGTTAGGGACAGGGTGATTATTTATATATAATTCTGGTTCTGGTATTCTGTGTGCGGTCTTGCGGGTAGTTCTCTTGCTGAGCGCAAGTAAACCGGACTTTTCGGGGGCGCACTCCAGTCCTCTGGATTGGAGATATCGTTGGGCGGTGTCAATTGCCATTTGAAGTGCCTCTTCCTGATCTCCGATTGATCCAGTGGGTGTCCATAGCGTGAGGTCGTCCGCGTAGAAAGCGTGTCGGAGATGCGGAATATCTTGGAGCAAGGGTGGGAGGTCCTTCATGGCAAGGTTAAAGAGTAGGGGTGAAATAACCGAGCCTTGAGGTGTTCCTTTGGGAATTGCTGGAAAAGGGTCAGATCGCAGATGGCCGATGCGCACAGTGGCGGTTCGGTTGGTAAGAAATGCCGCGACGTAGTTGTAAAGTCTGGGCCCGCAGTTGGTAGTAGCTAGCCCTTGTAGGATGGCTTGGTGTGTGACATTGTCGGACAGTTACGAGAATACCGCCCCTGGTCTTTGCTCAGCCTACTGCAGAAAGAAGTTTTCTTGTTTTTTTAATTTGAACTGAATATATGTTCCTTTTTGTTTCGTCCTGGTGCCTTGAAAAATCAGTATAATTGTGTTATATGTCTAATGTATCCCTTGCTCCTGCTGTGGGCTCGCAGTTTGCAACAAACATCACTTCAATGCTCTGCACACTCCTACTTTGACAGCCAAAAGGCTGCCGGCAGTATTGACCAAAAAAATAAATGAAAGCCTATTTCTTAAGCATAATTTTCTCCAATTATTTGATTGACCTACGACACAGCGGAGGAGGGGGGGGGGGTGCGTATCGTAAGTCTAAAATTGCGGAAAAACAGCGTCTATCCTATCATCTTCCCTCGCTTTTAGATGACTTTCAACTTAATTTTTACCCGTTTCCCTCCTCAAACCTCTTAAAACACATGCATGCAAGTAATTTTAATCTCCAGTAATTAGATGTATAGAACTAGCGGAACTTCGAATGGTTCTCGTAGCAAACATGAACACGCAAATATTTCTTTGTTTCTTCAATACAGTATTGTATTTCTGTAATTACTGTATATTCCTTATTGTTTACTGGTTACTTAGGTTTCATTGAGTATCAACCTGTTTTTACTTTATCTATTCCATGGGGTGTACTCTTACTGTTTTCGAAGTTTCTGCTGAGGACGTCAAGCCGTCCAGCTGCTTTTTGGTCAGCTTTTTTTTTCGTCCCCTTTTGATCCGTATGTGGACAGAATGAAAATAAACATTGATTTGATTTGATTTATGAGTTTTCCAACTATTTTTTGTGCACTTCTCCCTCCCCCCACCACATACTCTCTCTCTCTTTTTCCTCCGAGAAAAAATTTTGCGCACGGCACTCTCTTCAGCCAGTGCATCAAGGTCCTCCAGGAACCCCTAGACTAAAAAAAAAAAAAAATCGACCAGAATGCTTACACATTGTCACAAGAAATGATAACAGCGCATTGCGCCATGTTCACCCCATCCGAAAAGAAATGAGCATGCCATGGCGCATGGCGTCGTGCTCGCGCTGACATGGCGGCCGATTAAATTTGTATGTCCTCCGTCTGCCACGATTCGCCTCGCTCGCATTGCCGCCACGTAGCAATATCGCATGATGCAGTGGCCTTTTTCCGGTCGGAATATCGGTCCCGTATCACCATCTATTATTTCTCCGTAGCCGCAACATGCGTGCGCAGCTGCTTGTTTCTATAATTGGTACACTTTCGCCTGTCCATTCTTCGCAGCGTCATTGCAGTATTATTTCCTTTGTCCAAAAACATCTCTCTCCACAAGACAATTGATTTTTTTTTTCATCAGAACCAGCGCCTGATTTTCCTTCAACCAGGATGACGTTTTCAGGTGGAGTGACGCCGTTTTGAATTCGGGCCATATTCAGCTTTTCCCGCCACAGCAACGTCAATGTTGTACAATTTACGGTAAAATGAACAAAGCGTTCACTCTACAACTGTTTCTCAGTGAGGTGTTTGCTACAACTGCAAAGACGGTGGAAGTCATAACGCAAATTAAGTGTATTCAATAATTTGCTAAACACTCGAGCAGGAAGGAACGATCGTGGTGCGTTGCACATCCTTCCTGGCATCCTCCCTGGCATTCACAATCCGTGAAGCATCCTCTCACTGCAGTACGGTTAGGCAGTCAAATAAATAACAAAAGGTTCATTTTCGCACCCGCAAACGAAAATACCCCGTTGCCTCAGCTTCTTATAGTTGCGTGTCTTCTATAGATACTTCCCTCTCCAATGCCAACAAACCGTGCTTGCACTAAGTGTCTTCACGGTCGTGTTTGCAAAGCCCGGGCGCGAGCGCAATACGCCGAGGCATCAAAAGCGCTGAGGTCTGCCACGATTCACCCAAGTAGCCGGTTGCGGCTCGTCGAACATGGTTGAATACGCGGCCCCAGACAGCCGGACAGAGGCGTCTCTCAGAATAAAAGTAAACAATACCAGCGGGAGTCGCCAGAGGTGGACAGACCGCTCTGGAAACAAAGGGGCCAACAGCAACAGCGGGCCCAAGATTTAAAAACAGGTACTGGACCGTTACCTAACTCGATGAGTTGCATGCACCACACGCGAAGGTGCGCAGGGTGCGAGTGACCAACAGCCAATGGCGTCCATAGCCGAACGTACGTCTGAATTCCTGTATCACTCCGCCATCATGGAGGATTCATCGGGGCTTCCTGCGCTTATTGCTCCTTGTCCAGATGATAGAGTCGTGCTATCTTCAGGGGCCTCAGTGTTATGGACTTCCACGTTGTGATAACCAGGGATTTGAGGCTGTTTGTGTTTGAAGGGAAGGGACTACGTTGTGCCTCGCAGTGAGAGGGTGGGACGGGGCACTGGATGCCTATGAAATAGCACTGCGCACAACTTCACAGGAATGGCGTTCAGGTCCCGTATGCGAGGAACATGCATGATGGAAAGGTCCTGACAGGCGTCATTTCGAGAACGATCTGCGCATTTGCTGCGCAGAAGCTTGGGGGAGGAGGGTCCAACAGTGTTTTTTTGTCTCTCTTCCTACCGCATATATACGTGGCGCCATTTCGGGAATGCGATCTGCTCATTTGCCACGCAGAAGCCTCGGGGAACAGCCAACAGTGTTTTATCTCTCTGTTCCTATACCGTGTACGTGGCGCAAGGAACACGAATTTGGAACTTGGCTCAGTACAATTTGTACATTTTGTACAGCGGTGATTCAGTAACTCCGACTGCGGTGAGCAGCAATCTTGTCAATCGCGGTGATTATTATCACCTTACTCGGATCTCGGTGACTCATAAGCGTAGTTAATCTAGCGACATATGGTACTATAGGAATCGCAGTCAAGGCTTCTGTCTCTCTGCGACCATCGAATCTCTCTGCGACCATCGACACCGGGCAATCTGACTGCAAAAAGGAAGGCCTGCCCCCACCGACATGGCCCCCCTTCCAAAAGGCGGCAAGGTTCTGATCGCATCGTTTTGCAGCTGGTTCTTCTTTCTTCGTTCATGTAAGTAGTGAAGCAGCCTTCCAACACATTTTTTGAAGTCAGTTATGTGCGTCGCTAAATTCCGACTGATTGTAACATAAACTCAAGCTCACACAAACTTAGCCGATGAATTAGTTAGGCTTAACGAATACCAGCTTTGGTTTCCGCAAAATACTGAAGTCTGCGCAAAGTTTGTAGTCTACGAAAACGCGAGGCTGGTTTACTATCCCTTTTCGAGTACGTTTAACCTTTGCAGCCCTAATTAAACACAAAGGTGTGTTGTAGGTTGGTTTAAAAACAAGGCTGTTTACGGAGCTTCGTATGTACCCACTCGTGGAATGCGATATTTTGAATGCAGTGAGCTTTGAGGTTTGAGTATAACGGGCCGGTTCACTTCGGAGTTCACTGCGCAAACTTCGCGGACATTAATTTAGTCGTCAGGGCGTAATCATCATATTACGCTCTTGTGCGGCTACGTACAAGTATTACGTAAACGAAGCTGTGCACGTATATCCCCTTCCCCTGAGTGCAAATTGTGCGTTATTGAAGGTCACTCGTCCGCTTGGGAACATTTCTTCTTATTTATTTTATTACGTCTGTCTCCCAACAGGCCATGCAGGTGGCCACTGGGGTTACGGAAAAAAAGGTAACTGCTTTTCACTCTCGTTCACCCGACACATACGGACCATAAACAGCATGTAATAATTTTTTTTATTCAGTCTGCTCAACCTTTCCTCTTCCTAGGCCAGGTTTGAGCACACCCTTAATGGTTTGCTCCGCCTCCCCATACATGGTGGCGCTACGTCGTATTAAGTAATTTTAATTTCAGCCTGTTGTTAATAGCAGCAATAGAATTAATACAGTCGTAGAATATACATTGATAGTTCTGTGATATGACATGTCATCACCCGGCCGCTAGAAAGGGGACACCACAATCAATTGATCGATCGATCGATTAATCAAAAGATGGTTTCTTAGCCTTCCTCTTGCTACGCCAGGTGTCAGCACATGCCTTGTTGGTTTTCTCTGCCTCCTCATAAAGAACCCTTGGAAGTCTTCGGACATAACTCGGAAACAGAGACGAAAAACCCCCGGGAAGCTAGCCATACAGCTCTGCTCTAGAAAAGTTTGAATAAAGTCTAGTGGAATTGAATTAGAATTGACACATCAGCGAAATGTAATTATGTTGATAAAATTACGTCCCACGAAGTTGTATTGTGCCGTAGGTGTTAACGCCCTGCCTGTGCTAAATGAGAGTAAAGGGTTTGCCGCATCTCGCTCGTCGTTTTCGCTAAACAAAAACACGACACTGCGATGCCCCGTGCTTGGCGTTTCGAAAAAAAAAAAAAAAATAACGGGCCGGTTATGCCGAAAAATAGCATGCGTGTCATATGGAAGTCTAGGATCGAGCAGCCGACATTAGTTAAACTTTACCCGCCGAGGTGGCACCGCACAGTGGCTAACGCGTTGTGCTGCTTAGCACGAGGACGCGGGTTCGATTCCCGGCCGCGATTCCCGGCCGCGGCGGCCACTTTTCTGCTGGAGGCGAAAAGCAAAAACGCCCGTGCGTACGAGATTTCGGCGTACGAGATTTCGGTGTACGAGATCCCCAGATGGTCAAAATTAATCCGGAGCTTTCCACTACGGCCCTCCTCATCGCTTGCGTTGCGTCGGCGCGTTGAACTCTACAATCAACTAAATCAATCAATTGGTATTAACTTTGTTTCCACCTTTATTTCCATCACATAGTGTCATGTACGCCTGGGCCGCAGCAAAAAAAAAAAAAAATGTGTCCGTCTGTACGTGTGTTCGTTCCGAAGCCCTTTATCACACTCATAGACTGTCCTGCTAAGTCTAGTGGTTAAGTTCCAAAAGCAATGAAGACGGCCGACGTGTTATGCTGTGTGCCAGTTTCTTACAAACCTTGCTAATGCCAAGGTGTGCACGTTCTTGATCAATGGTCGGTCAGGGACGCCTTTCACCACACTTCGTCGCTGTTCTTCATAGTTCTCTAAAAGAAGGCCTAGACTTCTTTTTTTTTTTTTCTGCCACGGCTCAGGAATCGCGGAATGGTCCCACCTGAAATTGGACACGCAGAACCAGTGCGACGGTTACTACCAGTCACCCATCGACATCCACACCGAAGAGACCACCTATTCACCATCGCTGGGCCCCCTTAGGTACATCCACTACAAGGACCGGCACCGCAACGTCGCCATTACGAACAACGGCCACACGGGTACGTGGAACGTGGAACGTGAACGCGCATCCATCGGTTGCACATTCGCACGAAATAATCTTTATTATGGGTGGTGAAATTGCAATTTGCAGAAAATGATACACTTCGTTGCACACCCCTCACGTTATATACAAATGGACAGCCCCTGCAGGGTCCGACCTCCACCCCTGCATGCCCACACTGTGGTTGCGATGGCACACCAAATTTATTTCATCTAATCTGGCTCTGTCCCGCCTTCGACAGAGGCCGTGCGCTGCTTTTAGCCATTGGCCCGGTACCTACATTCGAATCCGAACACATACGCCGGGTGCGGGAAGATCCACCAACCCTTGGAATGATTGCCGAATTTACCCTTGAGAATGGTCTTTTCAAAATGGTGTAGCAGTTTGTCCGACTCCCCTATAGAGTGCACCACACACGCTCCATATGCCAGGTTTATGCGTGAAAAGTGAGGAGAAAAAAAAAACGAGTGAACTGTGAACTCCATATGAACAGCGAGCCTTTGCGTGAATACGCAGAGAACTGCTCTTTTCCCTACCTTTTTACCTCTCCCCCCACGGCATCTGGCCTCCTTACCTCAATAAAGCAATTATCGCTCTCACTGATCGTGGGATATTGGCCTGATAAGCACAAGAAAATCAAATCTGATAATTTATCCGGAAGTTTCAATGGACGGTGTGCCGTCCGAGACCAGCGCGAAGAGAGAGAGAGAGAGAGAGAGAGAGAGAGAGAGAGAGAGAGAGAGAGAGAGAGAGAGAGAGAGATGAATCATTTATTGAGCTGTAAAGATAGGAGTGGATCCTCAGTTCAGGAAGCCATGTGTGAACGTGTGTTTTGACAACGTCGATGAGCGACAATTTCTGACTTTATGATGTGCATATATAAGTACACGGAAACATTCCATTCTATTACTGCTGACAAGCGACAATGGATTTCGATTAGTTTATAGTGTTCTGGTAAATAATAAGACTCACACGCGATCGCAAGAAACTTTCACACAGGGCTAGTACAATCGTCCGCCACAGAGTGTCAGAGTCGACTGAAAAAAAAAAGAGGCATATCACATAACTTCCGACTCACTGACCCAACCTTGCCGAGCTATTAACTTGGTCAACATTTAAGCTAAAGAGTTCGTGGTACCCGGCCCCCAGTATCGCCTTGCAATCGAGCCGTTTCCCTTCCTTTGATGGCGCAGTGTACGACTCTTCTTATTTTGATGGTAACGGCTCCAGCGAAGGGAGAAGGCTGTAAGTTTTTTCTTTTAAAACTTCTAACCTCAAAGAACTGTTTGGTGGGAGCTGCCTATACACGGCATATTTATACCCTGGAACTCTTCACGTGTAGTCTCCATCACTTCTATCCGCCCGACATCGTTGTTGACATTGCTATTGCTGTTCTTTGCGCAGCTCCCCACCCTCCATCATTTGTTATTCTGTCTGGTCATGTACACAGAACCCTAATCTTTTCCCCATACCAAATCCTACCTCCACTTCATTGGAAAGGAGGCTGGCCGACTTAAGTGCAAAAGTGCAACGAGGACTGCTTAAACGCGCAGAGATGGACTGGGGGTTCCTTGAGAGTCACTGAGTAAACATTTGTTCCTGAAAATTGGGTGAGGACGAAGGAGGGTGTTAAAGAAGACGGGAAAGGGTGGTTATCCTAGTCCGGCAGGCCATGTGCCACGGCCGCTGACCTAGCCCGTTCGACCAGTGTAGCCTGGTCCTTGAGCTGGCCGTGCGCAGCACGCACTCTCACTGCTCTATAGGTTAGATGGGTTGGGGGTGAGGGGTCAGTAGGGCACTGACATATCAAGTGGAGTGTTTTCAATGAGGAGTTGCCAATGGGGAGTTGCAGTGTGTGAAGTTTAGGGAGTAGGTGGTCAGAGATATGTGGTATATATAGATGTTGGTGGTTGTAGAAAAAGCTGGTCTGTAGGCGGCACCAGATCCGTGCGTCCGCGATGGGAAGGAAGGGGTGAGGTGGTGGGTAGAGGCGGCGGGACTGACGGCAGTTGGAAAGTATGTCGGAGAAGGTGGGAAAAGGGGGGGGGGGGGGGCAAGGGCTGGAGATTAGGGGTGTCTGGTTATGGTGGGTGGTTCAGTCCCTCCGGCAATGTCCGGTAGGTTAAGGCGCGGGCAGTGGCGTGAGCCACCTCATTCCCTGGAAGAGACGAATGCCATGGGATCCATACGATACTGATGTCTGGTAGTGTGGGTCGTTGCGTGAGGATGGAAAGGGAGAGATTGGTGATGCGACCCATGGCATAGCGACGGCAGGTGGATTGGGATTCAGTCAAGATGGCGATGTACGTAACAGGTGAGGTGTGTGTGCAATGGTGAGGGCGATGGCCGCCTCCTCCGCAGTGTCAATAGATGTGGTGCGTATGGTGGCTGTAGTGGTGGTGTTGCCTGTTGAGCGTATGATTGCGATGGCGTGTGCAGCGTGTCTGCTGTATGGGGCGGCGTCTGTGTAGTAGGTGGTGGGGTCTGTGCTGTAACGTTGAAGTAGTAGTCGTGTGCGTTGTGAGCGGCGCCCCTTGTCGTAGATGGGGTTCATGTGCTTTGGTGGGAGTACTTGGATGGCAACGAGGGTTGTGGGGGGGAGGGTGCAGAAGGTTTCGGGAGTGGCGTTGGAGGGGTAGCCGAGGGGTGGTAGGATGGGGCGGCCACTGGAGGTAGCTTGCAGCCGCTGGCGTTGACTTGTAAGGTGTGCTTCAATGAACTCTGGAACTGTATCATAGATGCCCAGCCGAAGGAGGCGTTCCGTCGAAGTGAAGTTGGGAAGCCCAGGGGCTGCCTTATACGACTTTCGTATTAGTGTGTCGAGTTTGGAGATGTCCTGGGATTTCAGAGCGAGGTATGGGAGCGCTATTCACAATGCGGCTCGTGATCATGGATTGCACGATCCGGCAGGTGTCTGTCTCCCGTAGTCCGTGTTGACGGGAGCATACTCGTTGGATAAGGTGAGTCAGTTGGGTGAGTCAGGTGAGTCAGTGTGATGGTACTGCACGCCGAAGATGCGTAGAGTTATGACCATTGGTATGGGCTGGGCGTCGATGGCGACCGTCGGGTCGGGGGTGGGCTGTGGGCGGCGCCCGCTAATTCTGTCGCGTAGTATTCCTTGTAGCAGTTGCTGGCCCACATAAAAATAACGCATACCCATTCAGGGGGATTGGTCAAGAAAGATGTGGAGCATATAATTATGGAATTGCTCAGCGCCATGAGAGCTCAAGGAACGGTAAAAATAAAAAATTGAACCCAGTTCCAACTACTGGGAAATCTGCCGAAACAGTGGAACTGAAGTTCTCTTGTGTCGCCTCGATCATCAATGGGCGCTCGCCCGAGAATGGCAGCGTCGTCGCCGCACAAATTCTACGTTTCGCGCAAAGGAATCGGCAGCTAAACGTCAGCGGCGGAAGGCTCCCTCCCCTCTTCTCCGCCCCTGCGAGGCCACTGCGCCCTCTTTCGGGGGGTCTGGGAACCGGTTTTTGGGAGGCCGCCGGAGGGTCTGGGAACCTGCCCTTGCCCCTGCGTGACGCGCGACCTACAGCAGATTTACGAAAAGGAAGTCCAGCAACAGGACGTTCCCACGCGCGACAGGAAGACCGGGAACTACCGGTTGCATGCAGCGCGGACTAGTGGTTAGCTTTGAACACTGCCGCAAGCTTCTTGGTTAACTGCTAAAAAGAGGTGACCCTGTGGCCTAGCGGGTAGCGTCATGGCTTGTAACGCTGTTCGAGCCCCCGAATTATAACTTTTGGGGGATGTTTTTATTGCAAAATACTGTGGTTGATTCCTCTGTCATAGGAATCGGTAAAACACAAAAGTGCAGCAAAATCTGCAGCTGAGCATGATTTGTGGGTCGGCGGCTGTCTTGTGGGTGTGCTTGGCGAGCGACGCCCTGCTGGCGGGTCGCTTCGGCAAAGGTGCACTGGCGTCATTTCCGTGACGGATATGACGTCAGTGAAATCTGGGTATATCCCGGCATAAAACACTTTCGTGTTAAAATACAACACCGAAAACGAACAACACTAAGTATAACGTACCCTCTAGTACTAAATGTTGCTTCCCCGCAAGAAGACCCTGTGTGCAGGGGTGCACCCTTTACAGGCTGCTTGCTTCGTTGTACTGGCGTCACTTCCGTGAAGAATATGACGTCAGCGAAATCTTCGCGTCGCCTGGAATTATTATTATTATTATAATTCTTTATTCGGAAGGGGTGACTCAAGGTCTAGTCAGGGATGGGGAAGGCGGTCCTCCGTAAGCACGTCCTCCGTAAGGGCAGCCCTTGCTCTTATTTTGTGTAGCAGGATTTGGGCCCCTCTGGGAAGTCCTCCTGGCAGTGGTCGTGGGTCATGGGGTGTAGCAGCACGGAGCTCCACCCTGCTCTCTTGCTTGGCAGCGGCTCTGTCGTCCGCAGGGTCTGGGTCGTGCCGTGCTGGGGGAACAGGGTGTAATGGGTCGGAGCGGATACTTGCTTCGTCGCTCGCCCACAACAAAATGCTTTCTTAGATCAATTCTACGCATTATTTTCGTAAGCAAGGGTCTTCTAGGTCGGCTTAGTTGTGGAGAGTAGTCTTTCTCCACGTTTAAAGTTCCGCATCGCACCGGAAGTGCCCGTTCTGCACTGACATGGATATGGAAGGTCGCCTCGGCTGCCGCCTGCGCTCGGCTTCACGAGCACGACCCTTCCGAGGCCGTTTCAGTTCACACTGCAATAGCTCGGACAGTCTCCCCAAGTATGTATATGTTGCATGAGTGGGTATGAGCCAGGGGCTGTTCCTTGTTGTGGTGGTTGCTGTTGACGGACACAAAAAATCCTGCCACCCTCCCAATATGCAGCTTTGCTGTAAAGATGAGGGAATCAGAAATATAATAAGCTCACCTTCTCACACAGACATGCACACATATCCGCGCCTGTATATACGTAGACGCACGCACGCGCGCAAACACAGACGCTTAAACTGGTAGATAGCGAAATCATTCGTCGGATGCGTGCTTACTAAAAATAAAGGAAGAAAAGGCGATGGTGACAACCCCCGAAAGATCGCCGCTGCATTCGCAAGATTCACGTTGTTTTCCAAAGCACCCGAAAACGTCTCCGCCAGCCGACGTACGAATAGGCGCTCATTCTGACGTATACGTGGCCGCACCTCACGCGGCGTGCTGCGGCGTTGCAGTGGTGGTGACTCCGGAGGAAGACAGCGAGACGGCGATCGCTGGAGCAGGCCTGCCGGGGATCTACAAGCTCGTGCAGTTCCATTTTCACTGGGGTGCCCGGTCCGGCGTGGGCTCCGAACACGTCATCGACGGCCATCCGTATGCCATGGAGGTACGCCGACGCACTAGCCGTGCTCGTCTTGCAAGTACAGTAGACTCTCGATAAACGGAACTTCAAGGGACCCTAGAAATTAGTTCTATTTAACAGGAGTTCCGTTTACTGCGACAGATGTGCAAAAAGTGCAAATTTATGTGCCCTGGAAGGTGAATGTATATAGGTAGATTTCAGAAACCAAGAAAACTATTCGGAATTTATACTCCTGCTACACTAGCGTCCGAATGTCATTTGAACCAAATGTCATTTGACTCGAATGCCAAGTTCTGCTACTACACTAGGTTTTGAAATGCCATTCGGCTCAAATGACATTCGAGCCAAATGAGCACCAAGAGAGGCATTTGGGATTTCGAATGCCATTTCGAGCACTCTCGCACGCAGCGTCTTCGATCGGCAAACAAAAATATAATTCTTCCGTACGTAAAACAAACAAAATATTTTTGTTTGTGGAGCATTGTTCATTGTTGATTTACCTAAAATAAAATTTTCATACTCTCAAAACTAGTGGGTCAGTCGCAAAAAAAAAAAAAAACACGCAAGACAGCCGCCACATTAGAGTCAAAACTGGTGTCTCTTCTAATTTGATATCATTTTACTGCCTTGAACTGCTCCTAAATTTGATTGTTGTATTATTGTACGAAAACGGAACGGGGCGACAACAGCGCCACGACAGCACGGCGAGAATTCTTTCCTCCATGACGGCGAGTAATTGGGAAATCTTTCAAATGCCATCGAAATTGTAGTGTAGCACGGCGAATTCTGAGTGGCATTCGAAGCACCCCATTTGAGTTAAATGACATTTGGTTCAAATGACATTCGGACTCTAGTGTAGCCGGGATATTAGGTACAACAACTATTAGGGATTTAGGCACAATATTCACAAAGTTTATTTGGCAACAGGTAGTCACTGTGCACTACAAATGCGTCAATTTGGTTTGGACAGGATCTTCATCAGTTGATGCTCATGGCGATGTACCTAACAAGAAGTTCCATTTTCGGTTCCGTTTACCCGATGACGCGGAAATTTTAGTTCCGATTGCCGAAAGTTTTTTAACCAACCTACTTAGAGGCTGCTGTTCCGTTTAAACGACAGTTTCATTGTTATGAATGGGCCAAGGACCACGCAGGCAGGCAGTAGACGAACACTGTTTAACACGTCGAAGAATATATTTAAGAGGACGGAGGACAAGCACAGGACAGTAGACGCTGGGACGTTAAAGACAGGACGGGCTTGGGTCACACGGACGCGCAGCCCGTAGTTAGATGGTACACAAAATAGTCTCGTAGTTGGGAAGGTCCGAGAGCAATGCCGAATAGGCAAGGTAGCTCACGTCCAGTCACGACGCGTTTCTAACGGCTCCAACAGCAGGAACGGCAGCGCCCAACAGCCTGACCGGAACGTCAGCAGTCGGCACACCAGAGCCACGATGACGGCGCCCAGACGCGCTCTCGAGCCTCGGCGGAGGGCGGCGACGGTTGTGCTCCAGGTGGCCCGTGGACCAAGCGTTCTCCGGGGTAGTTCCCACGCAACTGCGCCCTGTTCTGCCGCTTCGCTTCCAGCCGTTCGCGTACCAGCTTCCGCGATCACTTACGCGCGGCCCCTCTTCTTTGTCATCGTCGTTGTCGTTTTGGCTGGCTCACTCGCATGGCCAATCACTCTCGTGGCCATTCGTCACATCACCCCCACCTTAAGAAAGTTGTTAGGGGATCCAACAACTATTCTACTAGTCACTTCCCCTGGTCATGGTCACAGCGCACTCACGCACAGCATGCCGTCAGAAATAGTCAGTTGCATGATGGCTTGTCGCTGCTGGTTCACACGCATGGAGTAAAGAAGCGGGCCAAAGGTTTGTTCTCAAACTGCCAGTCAGTAGCTTTCATTAAACCGTGTCGTTGAGCATGTATGCAGCGGCAACTTGTCCGTCGTTCTCCGGCTGCAGATGTGGCATGAGCGCACAAACCGCTTAACATCATTTTGCAGATCCGGCCAGTAGAAGTTGTCTAAAATTCGCTGACCAGTCTTGCGAATGCCCGCATGTCGAGGTGTGACGTTCTCATGTGCCGCTCGGATGATGAACTCCCGGAAGATTTTCGGCACTACCATCTGCTTCACCGTCTTTCCCTCTGCAAATTGGCACTCTCTATATAACAGGCCTTCGCTTTCGAGGAAAGTGTAGCGGTGACCTCGTGCGGACCGAGACTCCCTCCCAACTTTTCGGTAACAGGACCTCAAAGTGTAGTCGTTGCGCTGCTCTTGGGGTAGTCGATCTCGATTGTAAGGAGTGCACGAAGGCGGTGGCACGTTGGACCGTGTGGTCTGCGGTCGTTCAGTCCTTGCAACAGCGGAAATCAGATAGCAAGGCTCCGAACGTAGTGTTCGTCCCAGGCTGCTCTTCGGTGTTTCCCTGTCGCCAGCCACTTCATACTCCCAGTCACGATCTGGGTGGTGAGGCTCCCTGACGCCTGGGATATTGCCGAGAATCAGGTCGTATATGGGACGACTCATGCAGGCTGCGGTGATCTCTCCCACCAAATAGGGCGTGTGGACCTGGATCTTTGCTTCTGGGACTTCCTGGACGGAGCCGTCAAGAAGAACAACTCGGCGTGTCACCCCAGTCAAGCAGTTGTCGTCGACCATATCTCGGCGGACGATGGCTGTGTCACTTCCAGTGTCTCGAAGCACGCTGGCGAATTTTCCTAGCACTCGTCCAGGAACAACTGGCATTCCCTTGACGAGAAACGGTGAATTTCTACCGCTGGTGTTAATATAGTTGGAACCACGTCCAGTTGTGCCCGACATCTGGTTCCTGTGGAGCTTGGTTTTTGAGACTCTCTTTGGAGGCTTGTAAATGGCACATGCGATAACATTATCTTGGTCTCCTGACCCGCTTCGACAATTGTCGGAACTGCCACCTGGGCGGCCATGCTTGGAGCAGTTTTCATGTTCTTTGGTCACAGTGCGACAGACTTGCGCGCGTTGTCGACGACGATCGCCTAAGAATACTTCTGTGTTGCCTTTCCCCGGTGTGTTGGCTGCACCCTTCGTAATGTCCGGCGCGTCAGTTGGAAGCTTCCCTAAGTTCCCAAAGCTCTGCGCCTCCAGGAAACAGTCCGTGACGTCTGCCAAGGCATCCAGGGTGGCACACTCGCGTTCCTTCAAGAAGGTGACGAGACTCGGGTGGCAACAACAGTAGAATTGCTCCGAGATTAACAAATCGCGGAGACCTTCGTAGGTCTTGGAAATGTTGGCCATTTCCACCCAACGATCGAAGTAGCTGGAGAGCCTCGCCGCAAAGTGCTTTCCCGTCTCGCCATCTTCAGCCCGGGCCTCCCGAAACTTCTCCTGGTACGCCGTAGCCGTGAATCGGAACCTCTGGAGTAACGCTTTCTTGACCTTGGTGTAGTCAAGCGACTCCTCTGCAGTCATGCGGCCAATCACGGTCAGGGCTTCCCCGGACAAGCACATACTCAGCCCGACAGACCATTTGTCCTGCGGCCACCCCTGCCCCGTCGCCACGCGCTCAAAGCGCTGCAAGTACGCGTGTAGATCGTCGCGTCTTTCATCAAACTGTGGTAGGAGCTTCTGCGAATTCACGACGGGCACATTCGGGTTGACTTCGTTCCCGGCAGTAACGGCGTTGGTGGTTTGTGACCCTTCTTGAAGACGAATCTTCAACCCCAGGATACGCATTTCCCTCTCAGCAGCTTCACGGAGTGCCTCTCTTTCAGCTGCCCTCTCTGCACGCTGCTCCGCCCGCTGGGTTTCGATCCACTGGCGAAGTTCCAGTCCTGAGAGACCAAGCTGCGTCCCGATCGCCACTAGCTTCTCGACATCCATGCTTGTCTTCAGTGACGTGTTCTCACAGCACTCAACTTTCTGCAGATGTTATAGGTGGGATCCTGGCAGGCTCGCCACTTTTGTTATGAATGGGCCAAGGACCACGCAGGCAGGCAGTAGACGAACACTGTTTAACACGTCGAAGAATATATTTAAGAGGACGGAGGACAAGCACAGGACAGTAGACGCTGGGACGTTAAAGACAGGACGGGCTTGGGTCACACGGACGCGCAGCCCGTAGTTAGATGGTACACAAAATAGTCTCGTAGTTGGGAAGGTCCGAGAGCAATGCCGAATAGGCAAGGTAGCTCACGTCCAGTCACGACGCGTTTCTAACGGCTCCAACAGCAGGAACGGCAGCGCCCAACAGCCTGACCGGAACGTCAGCAGTCGGCACACCAGAGCCACGATGACGGCGCCCAGACGCGCTCTCGAGCCTCGGCGGAGGGCGGCGACGGTTGTGCTCCAGGTGGCCCGTGGACCAAGCGTTCTCCGGGGTAGTTCCCACGCAACTGCGCCCTGTTCTGCCGCTTCGCTTCCAGCCGTTCGCGTACCAGCTTCCGCGATCACTTACGCGCGGCCCCTCTTCTTTGTCATCGTCGTTGTCGTTTTGGCTGGCTCACTCGCATGGCCAATCACTCTCGTGGCCATTCGTCACATTCATTAAAGCGATTTCCGTTTATCGAGATTCTGATGTACATGCGCAGCCACTTCCGCGTGGGCGTGACTATATGAGGATCGGAACAAGCCGCAAACGAAGTTTGAATGCGTAAAAGCGTTCTTCGCCGAGTACTCCGCAGCACCAACCATGCAGCACTCTGCACAAGAATGCGAAACTGGCGATGATAGCACATTTGATCGTTATAATAGCGTAACAGTGATTATGGGTCGGTCGATATCTGTAAAAACCAAAAATATAAAATTGAGAAGTAAGAACAACAAAAAAAATGTCCATTTTACGCTGCCCTCACGCGACGAAGGTAAAAAGGGAAAACCCCGAAAAAGAAAAAAAAAAAGTCGGAACACTAAAGCAGAAAAAATGGCGAAACTTGCGCCAACAGTGCAACTCCCTTCATTTGCAACATTTAATCGTTACTAATAGTGTAGATTTGTGGTCGACGTAATAAAAACTAACTGCAAACTGGCGGCGTAGTAATGCCTTTACCTTAGTAGGCAATTCTCGAAATTTCTGTACATTTTGTATCCTTCCAATAGGTGACCTACAAAAATTATAACACTTCGCTGCGAGGGTTGCTCAGGTGACCTATAAGTTTTTAAATCAAACTAAACAGTTATTTGACGGGTTTTAAAAAAAAACTTTGTACCATGAAATAAAGAAATAAGACTATTTAAAGCAATAAATAGGGATTAATTTAACAAACAAAGCCTCTGAAACCAACTGGCAAGCAGCTGCCGCCAGGGGCGCAGCTTACAAAAAGAGTTCCTCAGCAGAAATTTTCATCGCCAAAGGGACCTCCTAATCGGCCCCGGACGACACACCTTTCTGTTCTAGTACACTGTAGCTCAATGCAGAGGGGAGGTAGTGATGGGATTGTGGCGGGGGCAAGGGTCGACTGCCTGGTATGTAGTGAGGGGAGTGTCACAGTGCGGGCAGTTACGGGGGAAAATAGACGGGGCGTTACGTGATAGGATTGCGTAGTTTCCGTTTCCGTTTTACGTTTGGAGTCTGCGATTACAAGAAAGCAAAAGAATAGAAGAAAACAATCCCCTCCACGCGTGCCCCGCCAATACCCAAAAGGAAAAGACGACGAAAAGCAAAAGGAAAACGAAATCAACGCAAAGAGAAAAGTGCCATGACGATGGCAATGAGACCACACCTTCGCGTGATTGGAGACGTATACAGAAGGAAACATTATCACGAAAGACCTACCTTTTAACACAGAGGGTCGGACAGCTTGACATAAAATGTGGTTTTTCCGCAATTCCGCACGTAAGTGAGCACGTGTCTGCTTGAATTTTATTTCTTCGAGTACGTAAAGACTTTCGCCTTGGGGTATCACTTGTGTCCTATAATTAAATGCGTCTGTATGGTATGACTATACAATATGCGTTTATTTCACTGAACCCTTATGTCCGTTTAAGCCCACTTCGACCAAGCGAATAAGAACGGAGGGCTGAGTAAAAACAGTCAATCGGGTGCACTCGAGTGCAACCGGGCGACTGAATCCTCCAAACTCTGGGGCGTCGAGCGGGACTAATGTGGGAAATAAAATCGGCTACCACCGGCGCTAGATTTTTATCATCGTGATCGCAAATCCTCAAGCCCTCATATACATATAAGTTGTATTCACTTGCGAGACACGCATGCAGGCAACCATGTGAGTGCGCCGTCACTGCAGGTTACGGGATGACGGGATGGCGGTACTTGTCCGTGCTAAGCACACGATGTGTGTTGGACGTTCTAAAATCTACCTCACCGAACGCAGAGTAATGCCACGACTCCGATGTGGGTGAAATTACTAACCTATCGGTTGACACCACCGTCGAGAATCGGGTTGAAATGGAGCAGACGACGCACGCCGGTGTTTTCTTCTTTTTTTTTTTCTGCGGCGTGAGGGCGTAGTGGCGCAAGCCGCGCCATGACCGTGGCGCTTCGGCGATGTCCGCGGCCGTTTCCAGTGTTTCCAAGCGACGAAATTGACATCTAAGCTATCCAGTGAATACCATCTATACATTCTCGCACCCGACATGGCCCCAAGCTCCGCGGTGAAGCTTCCCACGCGTTCCTGAAGCAGTGTGCGCTTCTGCGGGCGCCGGATGGTGCTTTGCAACTTGGCAATGCCCCATATATGTGAGGGTTGCTTGCTGACTTCCCAAACGACGTGGACACACTGATTTGATTGGAATTATGTGACGTAGAAGGGAATGACACGTCTGCGGCTCACGAATGGCAACAGGCCCTCGCCTATCGCAGACGAGGGAGTGTCCTCTTTGCTTGTGCTCTTTCAGATGCATTTGGTACACATGAACACCAAGTACGGCACGCCGGAAGAGGCTTACAAGCACAGCGACGGGCTCGCGGTCGTCGCCGTGCTCTTCAAGGTATGTGACCCTATCTTATGCCGGCTGGCGCCCAATATTTATCCGGGCACTCCACGATGTGCGACTACTCTAGTGCAGCGGCTCTCAAGCATGAGTGCGTCGGATTGCCCTTTCGGTGTTGGTACAAGCTAGTTCGCAATCCATGATAAGACTTTCAAGTGCCAAAATATTTAGGCGAAGGACGTAAAGGACAGAAAACCCCTCTCGGGCTTGAATGGGGGACCCCACGATAAACTGTGTCAATCCGCGTCATAATGTCAAACAATTTGCACTTGCAGCTAAAGTCGCCAACATAGATGTTCAATGCCGCCTTTCGTGTTTGGTTTTCATGCTGATGAGTGTCGTAGTGTCAAATAATTTGCTCCTTAATGTTGCAGGTAAGTGTCAGCCAAACACTTATATGCTGTCATTTGTGTATCTCGCTTTTTCGCATAGCTGGCGTGTTGTGCAGAAAGCCAACTTGCGCTACGTGGAGAAATTTAATGGACATGTTATGCAGCAAAGCTACCGCTATGCATTTCCAGCATGGTTTGGCAAAAAGGAGTAAAAAATGGGGAGGGAGGAGGAGTTTCGGGGACGGCTTTGAGGACCCCTCAAATGTCCTCGGGGGCCCCAATTTGGGAACCACTGCTCTAGTGCATACATAATTACATGGGTTCCTAGAATAAAAAATGGCGGCGGCTGAACTCGGTTAACTTTGGACATGCAAAGCGAAAGCTTGGCTTAACCTGGTTACGTCTTGTTTTCACTTGGTTAACCTTCGATTTCGCTGTAATTATTACGCTATTCGTCCATAGCTAGTCTTTGTCTATAGTTGTGGTACCGCTTCCGGCGTTTTTCCAGTTGAACGGCTCGCTCTTCTTCTTGGCATTCCGGACCCTGTCAGTGTGTGAAGCAGCTCGCCGGGCGATATCCGCGGGGTGGTCAGACGCCGCTTGCTGACGGCGGCTCAAAGCATCCCGCTCCCGCTCAACACTCAGAGAATAGGGCCAGGCCTCGTCCTTATCCATGGCTAAGCTTGAATGAGCGCGGCGAGTCACGTGGTCAGACAGCGACGAAGCTGTGGAGGGCGCATGCGCCAAGCCGGCAGCGGCGGCGGCGGGGGGTAGCGAACGCGGCTGTCGGCGGAGCTCGGCCCGGAGTGTCACGTGATGCGTTGCCAAGGATACGTTGCAGCGGAGGTCAAATGAAGGTCAAATTCCCCGCGACGGCGAGACCATTCGACGAGACTGGTAAAGCTTTGCTTCAAAAATACTTTACCATAGCGTTGACTTGGATTAATTTGCGGAGTGAAGTGGCTTCTTCGCGAAAGAAGGAATACATGTTTCAGAACCAAATAGCACATGGAGAATAGCACGCAAATCCCTCACTTGCTCCCTCCTAAGATCTACCGACTAGTGAGACAGTGAAGCCAATGTTCGTGGCAACCGCGCTATTCACAGCGCTAATTCTCTTATTCATAATATTTGAAAGAGTGGTCTGTAGATGAGCTTATACATGCATGTCCCTCTGGAATGGTTTTCCTCAATACATCGCAAAATCGAAACACCTGAAAACAGCTGTGCGTTGGGGGAATACCGGAAGTGCAGGTGATTTTTTGAATATTTACGTTCTGAGAAAATTTTTATCAGTTTTTCATCTCGCATTTGTTTAATGCATCGCCCTCTAGCTCAGCATTTTTTTTTAGTTCAGGTGGTTCTCGTTTCTTTTATGTCAATACGAGCAAATGCACGGTGAACAGCCATGTATTTTTGTGTGTGTGTATGCTAAAAACAGCTGTTTTTTTTGTTCCGCTGACAAAGCGGAGATTCTACTCCAATTTTAATTTCTGCACAAACTTCAGGTACTTGAAGCAACGCTTCCAGCATTGCGCAGTCGTATGGCTCATAATACGGCGAATGCTCGCCAACGTTTCCGGCGCAGGTTAGCCGCTTCGACAACCTCGCTCTTGCGCCCATCGTACAAGCGCTGAGACGGATGAACCGCAAGCACTCCACGCGAGGGAAGCTGTGGAGGGCGATCTCGTTCGCGCGGCTTCTTCCGAGAGACGCGCGACGGTACTACCGCTACCAGGGTTCCCTCACAACGCCGCCGTGCTCCGAGGCGGTCATCTGGACGGTGCTCACGAACCCGGACACCATCAGCGAGCGGCAGGTATGTATGCGCGCTGTTCACCCTGCTCTTATTAAAGACGATAGTCTTTCTTGGGCTACTTAAACGCAGAAACTCTGGCCCGTCTGTAAAGAGAATTTATTATAACCCACATATCAGGGCGCACCGACTAGTGATAACAGCGCTGCCCTAAGAACAGAAAATTATCCAATCAGTCTGAAGTAACATGATCATTATACACACTGCACAATTTTTTGGGCATGGTCAACAAGCCACTACAAATCAAATCACACAAACTTCACCAGTGTTCAGAAAAACAGCTCATAAACTAACTCAGCTCAGTACGGCACTAGAGAAACGCTCAGGATGTCACTCCTGACCACTATAAAGCGCGTAGACCAACGCGGCTTCTTCCCCTAGAGCTGCCAACTCATGCTCCAAATGACTCATCAGAATCGACCGGACACGCCACAGCAGTGGGAACATTGCCCGTTGCGGCCGGGCTCGAAGACATGCAGCACTACGATTTCTCCACAGAACAAAAGCACCAGCGCACATCAGAAAGTTGACCAACACATCATTTGAACGAGTGTTCATTCGAAGTGTGAGTACGAACATCCTGCTTAATACAGTCCAGAACGTTGCCGCTACACGACAGTGAAACAAGGCATGTTCTGATGTTTCAGTGTGGCCGCAGTGCGGACACCGTGCGGAACGCACAACGCCGAATCTCGCCAGACGATCACACGTCGGGAGAACTTCCCAGCCACATAACCATCCGAAATCCCGAACATCAGCCGGAAGTGCCGCCGAAGTCAGCTGATGCCACCGGACACCGCGTGACTGGCCCGTCTGTACTGTCTGTAACTTGATTAAGCCACTCCGCCAAAGGGATATACTCAATCTGCGCAATAGTCTTACATACCCACAGCCAAACCTAAACGCCTAAGTCCGGCGGCAATCTTCGTATTTGTCAACATTGGTGAGCAAGAACAAAACATTACACAAATGTGAGGCAGAAAATCAATTCATAAGTGATATTTTCAGTGTTCCTTTATTAAAAAAATTCGTGGATGCTTGTTTTTTGCGGTATCAAATGAAATGCTACATCCACTGCAGAAAACTGTCGCCTGCTGTTGCCTGGCGGAATTTTAAGAAATCAAACGGCAACAGAAACAAAAGGTTCCACTAGGTGGGATCCACGTTTCGCTTGGAATGCACGTGGAGTAGGGCAACGTGGTTCTATAAACATTGAAGTAGGGTGCCTCGAATCACCGCGTCTCCGCTGTACGGCAGCGCTGACATCGAGGTCCCCGGCCTGGAGCAGTAGAACGCGGTAAATTTAAACTGACTTGAGCAAAACATCTAGCGTGTTATCTTTGGAGGAACGAGCCGGGAGAGGAACGGTATCAGAGGTGAGCGGGAAATAGAAGGGAGGCATTTACTTGGCAGGGGCGTCAGTCGACTATCGTCTTTCGTCGGCATTTGCAACGAAAGGAGCAGATACGCGGCCATTTTTTTTAGGCGTACCACAATCTCATTGGATGCGCGGCAGTGTACTTCGAACCTCTGAACCTCCCACATTCCTCGACGTTTTGCGGAATTTTGTTTAAATTGGCTATGGAGACATAATACAACTGCGTTGTGGTTGAAAAATAAAGTCTTTGGTAACCCAGCCACGAAAGTGTTTTTTTATCTTCTTTACCGAAAAAAAAAACGCAAGAAACATTGAAAAATCTTCAAATTTCACGCTACAGTGGCGCAATATGGACAGCAGTAACGCAACAGAGGTCATCTCTATCCCTGGAGATTGTGAGTGAGTGTAAATTATGAGCGAGTTTTGAGAGAATATTTTACAAGGGTGATATTTATAGGGTTTGTACTCGATATGTGTCCTTACCGAGTCCCTCGTTCCTTATCTTTCTGTTCTGCTACATGCATTACGAGGGCTCTGGCTCCAGCAGTCTGGAAATGCCAATTTCTAACCCCGACCTCCGACCACGTCTTACGTGGCGGCCGCTGGGAAGAACACGTTCTACGTCTCCCGCGGCGGTCGAGGGATGGCGCATGTTGACCGGCCTCGGAGCAGTTCTAAATATAAACCGCCGCGGTAAAAGTCGACAGGGGAGCCGTCGCGGAATAGCACAATGGTTAGTGCACCGCACGCGTTATGCGGATATGTGGGTTCGACTCCAGCTTCCGGACAAAAACGGCGGATTTTTTCTCGACTTCTATTTTCGCGTATTTATCACTGTATCAAAGAAACATGACAAGCATACGTCATTCGGCACTATTAAATATTTCGAAAAAAGCCGAATAGCATTGGCAATAGGACTGAAACCTTGGTATACACACAGACACACACACACACACACACACACACACATATATATATATATATATATATATATATATATATATATATATATATATATATCATATATATCAGGAGAGAGAGAGAGCGAGAAACATCTTTATTTGCCCTTCTATCATACTTCCCCTCAGTTTTTTTTTTGCCTTTATTAAAGGAACCATGGAGAGAGAACACAAGTTTGGCTCATTCAAAAGATTGCCTCGTTAGAATCATACTGACACCACTTTTAACGTAAACTTCGCTCAAATAAGCTACATAATTAGGAAAAAAAATGGAATGGCCATGCGACCCACCAGCTCAATATCCCGCAACAGAACCTATGATGTCATACCAGCCAACTCTGAGATTGGCGGACGGCGGCAAAAGCAAACGTAAATTAGGCAGAGCTTATAAGCTTGCCGAACGAGCAATTTTCGCTTAAATGTACGCCACATTCTTTTTAAAGCCCTAAGAATGGTGGGACAAACAGTGGACGTTACGAAAGCACACGTAAACATAGAAGTACCGATGCGTACTGCTGTTAGTACCGCGCGCACTATGCTTGGTTTAGCTGCGCAGGACTGCAGGACTTTGGGATTGTCTCAGACGACACTGGCCGATTGACTAAAGCCACGGTGTCTTACGTGACCATATGTGTCGAGCGAATACTATGTTTCACGAAACGATTATTTTCTCCCTGAACAAAAAAAAAAAAGCCAGGTTTAAATACGGTCAAAAACAAACCAAATGCAGAAAACGACTTGCCACGATATGGTGGCGCCATCTGGGTTCACTAACGGTAAATAAGTCTTCCCAATCGGCGGCAGAGCGGTCGGTTCCTGTCATGTCATTGCAGATGACGAAAACGCACGATTTATCTTGAAAATCAAAATTTCAACTTAAATGAATTAATTTCTCAGTGAATAAAGCATCGTTTGCATCCGGACAAGCGCTGGGGGCACTCTATAAAACACGAGATCTTTCGAATAACACAAACTTGTATTTTGTCTTCATGGCTCCTTTAAGCAATTTTCGTTTTGCTTAACCCCAGCTGGACGCGTTTCGTGATCTGGAAGTGCACGGAGACGGCGACCACCACACGGAGCATCTGGTGAACAACTTCCGGCCTCCCATGCCCCTGCACGGCCGCCACGTGTTCAGCAACTTCCTGTTCGCCGACCAAGAAGGAGAATAATAGGCCTGCGCGTACGCGGAGGCGGACCGACGTCGGGAACGGTCGGGACACGAGGACGCAGAATGCGAGGACTGCTATAGCTTACTGCACACGTCAGGACGACCTCATTTTGGGAGTGGCATGCACGATGAAATATGCTACGCGGGGGAGTAGAATCGGTGAACTCCTAGCTGCAAACTATCGCCCCGACCCACACAAACGCTGAAAATTATTTTCAGAGAAAGACAACAAACTTTTCAATGCCTGTTTTTATTTAACAGACTGGGCCCACAACACGTGGCTTTGTATTTTAAAGCTGCATTAATTAAGCCTTGGCCAAAACCACTCAATCCCAGCCGCATGTTATTGTGCGAATGAAAATAGGAGATGTTCTTTCTTTATATTACTTTAAGATGTCAGGCTTTCTTCTGGGGGAAAGTATAGAAATATTTACTTCTTCCTTGTGGGTCTCCGTGTCTACAGCCCCTCTTTGCAGGACCCACTTAACGCCGCACCCCCGCACAACACACTTTTTTTTTTGTGGCGTTATCACGCGGTTACTACCCGTAGGCAAATACCCTTCGCGGATTTAGCTACGCGGGCAGCCGAAGACTGATCTCATGCACTCAAGGAGTCTAGCACTTAAGCGATTGTGATGTAACACCAAGCACTGCAATCTTTACGTGTGTATGCAAAAAACCGCACGGTTACACCGATGCACAGCGCTACACTGAGTGCCTAATGCTTACGTTTTGTCGCCCTGCGGTGAGACTACAAACTTCGACATGTATGTAATGTAAGTATACGTACGGTCGCAGCAAGATAGCGCGGCGAATGCTTCTTCGCCGACATTGTGTGGCTGTCTAGTCGAATTGCGCTTGTCACGGTAAAAATAAAAGTTTTAGAAACCTCGCTCTTTCTTTGTCACATTTTCACTTTCACATTGAAGTTGAAGTAAGAACGGAGGCACCGACCTAAAAAAAACTGTTAAAAACTTTAAAAAACAACAAACAAGACGTTTCGGCTTCGCTACGGAAGCCTTGTTTCCAGAAGCCGGAACGCCTTGTTTGTTATTTTTACAGTTTTGAAAGTTCTTAGCAGTTTCTATTGGGCGGTGTCTCCGTTTTTACTTCAGCATATCTCCCGACCAGACGGGCTTCAGTCAAACCCTCGACTTCATCACTTTCACATTGCATCAAATCAGGGGCTCAGCCGGGGGGTCGGGGGGGGGGGGGGGGGGGGTTCAGTGTCAGAGCACCCCCCTTAGTTTTGTGATCGCCGCATCCCCCCATCCTTTCCGCCTTTTTGTCGTACACACCGTGTTGATAAGTAAAAAAAGAAATTGGCGAAGAAAAAAGGAGGCTCGAAGCACAGCGAAGCATGAGGATTTTTTTCTATTTAAACACTGAAGGACACACCACCACGCATTGCATTACGTTTGAAATTGTTTATCTACATGTTCCTTCGTCGCTTATCACTGTGGTAGTGGTAGTAATCTTCATACCTATATAGTCGTCTTGCTCATGCGTGACTTCGTCCGCGAGCTTTCACATTTCTCCCTAAGTGGAACACGTCAGCATGCGCTAGAACCGGCTTCGCGAGCTGGGCGTCTGTAGCGCGAACTGACTTGTGCTCCCCCTTTGAGGCGCGGACGCACGTGCACTGTTTTCTTGGTATTTTGTTGCAAACGCCACGCGCAAGTCGCGTGCGCGATAAACGGTGGGAGTAACTGTGACCTAGGCTTTCTGGTGACGCCGCACCAGCAACAACAGCGCTGCTGATAAAATGAAAATGAAGTTTAAAACGAATGGAAATAAAAATGGTTGAGACTGTTTGAGGCGGGCTCCCACTCCTTTTTTTTTTTTTTTTTTTTTTGGCCGGTGGCATATAAAGCCCCCTTAAAAATATTTCTGGCTACGTCATTGCATTAAGGCGACTTATTTTTATAAAACGCGCGTTATGCCTTAGTTCCCACGCAATGCCTGCATCCATCGCTGCTCTGCCACCGGTAACCGACACCGCAATGCATCATCATCGTCGTCGTCGTCATCGTTGCCGCTGCCAGAAAACTTACGCGGGATTCTTCTAGCTTAAATTCTTTTGACAGTGAAGCTGCTGAGACGATCGTTCGTGCATGGTGTCCGCAGTTAAAAATACCAAGAAAATTCCGAGCGCTCGTGCACGCGTACCTCGACTGCACGTTCGTCAAGCCAAGCAAACCAACTTAGGGAGATTGGCCAGAAAAACACTCCGTCTTACCGACTCGGCCACGACCGTGAATTAATACCCGAGATTCAAACGGCTTACTCACTCGACCGCGACTGTGGGGAGGGGAATCACGGCACCTGCCCGAGCCAGAACTTGATAGTGCATTGGACTTCCCGTCAGCACGGCCACCGACAAGCTATTGAAGCTGGGCCTGCACAATACAGCCGACGAGCTCATAGAAGCCCATCTTTCGAGCCAAAGGTTGAGGCTGGGAGTTACAAGCACAGGGAGGACTCTTCTCTCTCGTCTGGGGCTCACATCCCCTCGGCAGCGTCAGACATCTCAAATGAGAATTCTCTACCACAATATCAGGAAACAGCTGTACGTCTCACCGCTCCCTAGAAACATGCACCCTGTGCATCACTCTGGGCGCAGGGAAGCAAGAGCCAAGGCCATCCACACTTACTACGGGAGGGAACCAACCACAGTGTACACGGACGCGTCTTCCTATCCCGGCATAAGAGAGCAATGACAGCCGTGGTTATCCAGAACAATAAGCACGTCACCAGCCTAACCCTACCCGGATACGACCCCTTACAAGCGGAAGAAGCGGCCATCGCTCTCGCCATAACGCAAACTACCGCCAGCGTAATCATCACAGATTCGCAGCAAACGTGCCGCAACTTCTCATGCGGACGAATTCGCCGCACAACCCACCAAATCATCTGCCAGCGTCCACCAGACAGATCTATCATGATCACATGGGCACCCGCCCACTCTGCCGTCCCGGGCAACGAAACCGCCCACCTTTTGGCCCGAGAGTTATCCCGCCGGGCCCCGGGAAGCGAGGAAGAGAGGCCAACCCCGCTGATCACGTATCACGAAATAACACAGCACTACAAGTTGGGACGTATCACCTACCCAGCACCGCATAAACACATAACGAAAGAGGAGGAACGGCAGCTCCGTGCACTCCAGACGAATACTTTCCCCCATCCCACTAAATGCCATATCTTGCACCCCGCCGTATATTCCCCGCTATGCCGCTTCTGCGGAGCCCCCGGGACGCTCTTTCATATGGTAGGGGGCTGCGCGCACGCCCCACTACATTCGCGAAATCCCTCCATTCCTTCTCGCGAGCTTTGGGAGAGAGCTCTGACCAGCTCCGACCTCAATGACCAGCGCCTGCTGGTGTTGAGGGCTGTTGAGGCGGGGAAAGCTCAAGGGTCTTGGACTGAGGATTCCTCCCCATTGCTTTTCGCAATAAACACGTTTACTCTCTCTCTCTCTCTCTCTCTCTCTTGATAGGGCACATACGTTGCGCCTGCGGCGCCTAGTTTAAGTGTTCGCGTTCCGTTCATTCGTTCAGGAAGAAGACCCCCTCCCCGCGTCGTCAACGATTGCAACCGATTTGCTTCTTCTTCGCCGTTATAGCAACAAAGATGGAGTAAAGGTCGTTGCGGCAGCGAAGAAGAAGCAAATCGGCTGCAATTATGGATTTAAACTGCCGTGATGCTCGTGAAGGTTGCATACAGCTTCGCTAGGCTTCAAGTCTTACGCGTTAGTGTGAGCTTCTCGCATTTTTTTTTCTTTCAGAAATAACTTACCATTTTTTTCTTTTTCTACATCTAGGAGTATCGGCTAACAAAACCTGGCTCATTCAGACAATCACGTGACAAATATGAGATAAAATAATAACGTTTATTCGGAAAACAAAATCAAGCTGTAAACAGAAAATAGCCAAAAGAGTTATGTGCACGTAACACTGGCTTGTTTTTACAGCGTTCCAGCCAGGTTGCTCCATCCTCAGCTTCTTTTTTTTCAATTTGTTTCTTTATGTTAGCCATCATCATCATTGTCAGATCATGAGCACCATATCTGCTCGAGCGTGCTGGGGCAAGTGCAGCCGAAGGAACGCAAGTACCCAAATTCCTTGCTCGCTGTCCGTTGTCCCCTAGTCACCCGGGCATCGTTAACAAGTGGGGAGACTGACAGCCGTACGCCATGCGCTGTGACAGCGCCCAAAGCGCAGGAAAGCCAGGCGAACGCATGAAATGCAAGCGACGTTCCACGAGGGCAGGGAGTGATCCACGTCTGGTGCAAACTATAGTGCAAGCCGTCGGTTTTAAAGCGCTTCCCGCCACATTCTACAGAGACCGGTCTGCTACCGAGGCTCGACCGATTACGCAACAATCATATTGTTGCGTAATCGGTTACGCAATCAATTACGCAGCAACTGTTTACGCAACAATCTTATTAACTTTTGATTGAGGTACAACGTGGCGCGACCTTGTTCGTCTTTGCAAAGCAAAACTGAAACCAGAATAGAATAATTGCTGAGTAATAACTCGTTGTTTTAGGAATATCAGGTTCATTCGTATACGTGTTTTCAGGCTATTCAACGTAGAAATTTGGGCTAGTTGGTGAGGTGACTTCGACATGGTAAAAATCGCGAGAAGACGAGTGCTTTCAGGGAGAAACATTAAATACACATTTTCAAACTCCGCGCGCTCTCTACATCTGGTGCGACAAATGGATGCTCTATTCTCAGTCCAGATTTATACTTCCCTCAAAGTTCCCGCCAAGACAAAGAGATAACAAGTAACCTTGGTCGTGTTGCAAAGAAAAAAAGAATGTGTGTTGCAAAAAAAAAAAAAAAACTTGACATTTCAAAGCGGCTTGACAGATTCTTTGCCCGCAGCAAAGACGCTAACAATGATACCTTCGTTTTTTTTTCCCTTACAGGCTACCCTTGGCTGCTGACCTGGAAGCATTTAATATCGCAGTAAATCAGGCTGCTGACGCATGCCTGGCGATATATGCCTCTATATAGTGACATGGTTACTCACTTATTTTGTCTTTTATGTTCTGGCTTTCGCACAGCGCAGCGCTGTCGTGGAGTGACATTTGGGGCTTGCTGAATGTGGCATGCTGCAAACAACATATGTCTAAACGTCATTACCAACTTGTATCGTGTGTGGCCTATTTTGTCTTGGCGTTATTTGCTGACCTTTGTCGCTGTTGCCCCTTGGCTCTTTTCTGCTATAGGTGAAGCGATGAGACCAGGGTGTTGGACCTATGATAACGAACGTAAGTTTCCATTGGGCGTGGATGGAAGCAACCGTATCCGCATGCACGTGTGGCGGCTGCGACCAACTAAAAGAACGTCGTTTTTAATCATGTTTAGCAATCCGGCCATCAGCACGAATATACTTAAAATAAGGGAACTCCGTTACTGTATAACAGAACAATAGAAATAACGGTGTACTTTTAATTTTATTCGCTACGTTGGGAGTAGATGCGAACAGTTTTATGACGATTCGGGGGTTGTACTGAAGTAATTTGATTCCTCTTTCATACCCGTACTACACGAGCGTTTCGAGGCCTTTGAGTCGAATGCCATTTGATTCAAATGACACCTTACGATGTTTTTCAACGGTCTTTGGTTGAAATGCCATTTGAGTTAAAGGAGCAACTTTAAAGTTCTCAAAGGCCCTCGAAATGCGAACGGTCGTACTCTCAGGAGCAGTTTCTGCATGCCGCAATTACAAAACAGTTATTTACGAGTAAAACTTGGCGTTTGAAGTGCACGATCTTCATAATTTCTCACCTGTTTTTTTGTTTTCTATCACTCGCTCTACGATTACAAGGTAACTTGGTACTCTCAACACCGGCGGTGCGAAAAATAAAAAAAGAAACTGGCCGTTAGTGCATCTTTTGTGCGCGCTTGTAGGTTGTTATCAATTTGATCATTAATAATTGTTTTCTTGCCCATTTTAACTTTAAAATTACATTTTCGCCAAGAACGAAACATGGCAGCAGTGGTGACACCACAACATGGCAGGCGAACGCGGGAACTTTCAACTGACTTTGAGAGTTGTCGTGTAGGTCGGTGGAACTCCTTCCAGTTAAAATAGCATTTGAAATTTCGAAGGCCATTCGACTCAAATGTCCTTTCAAAAGCTCGCATAGCACAGGTATCAAACTTCGAGCTTTTTATAAACTTAATTCTTCCCTTTGCCTTCTTTGCGGCCTTTTCATAGGGCTCAACAGAGTTTAGATCGTGCGCAAGTCGGTAGCAGTGAAGTTCACGTATCGTTGCCAGTGTATTTCAGACTCAAGGTCGGCAGGCAGTAGCAGTTGCTACCCGGGAACCTATGTGGCCCCAGAGGCGCCAGACAAAAGGTCGGGGGGTTATTTGCGGCTTCTCATCGGAGAAGCAACAGGCTTGCGAGGTACGGTAAAGCTCTATGTCAAAGAAGGATGGCACGACACCTACAGAGAAGTTTGGACGTACTCCTTAGCAAAACGTTTCCGCAGAGACGGGAAACAACCCTGAGGCACCGGAGTCCCAAATTAGGGTTCCTGACGCGCCACCTCTGGTCACTGCTATGCTTGATGACTTCATAGTACTTTTGCACACTGGGTCGGATATTTAATGTCCTCTCCTCTGAACAAATGTGCAAACACAACAAAAATTGCCACCGCGTATGCTTGCGTCGCTGCAAGTAGCGTGTAAAAGCAATAGTGATTCTGCCGTTGCCAGTTAACGCCCCTATTCCGCAACAGGGTAGCCTATTTCGTATTTCACAAACTTTCCAAGAATTGAAGTCTAGTTTCACTCGCTTCCCCAATAAATCTCACCAGTGATGCGTCGTCACCGTTGGGTCACCATAACCTATACCAAGTGCCAGTTACTCGCACCAGGCTAGCGTATCACCAGTGGCACGCCAGCGAACGGAGCTACAGTGAATGCTGAATTTTTTTCGCTGATTCAGGGGTCAGGCAGGCAGGACAAAATTTCACCATTTGCCTAGTACAAGACTATTCGACAAGAAACTCGCCCGTGTTGAAAGAATATTGGAGAGGCGCGATTAACTCCCCGAAACGACCTCGCGTCGCCGCCCTCACTGAGGGCTCGGTGTCCCTGGATCACCTGACTGGTTCATCCGCCAATATAAACCACTCGTAACGGGAGTCCTTTGCCGGGACGGAAAACAGCGTCGCGCAGCAAGGCCCACAGACACTTGACATATGCAGCCAGCGCTTGCTATCGGGCACTTCACGGAGATGAGAGGAATGGCTGCACTCAGAGCACACCAATATTCGGGAATGTTCTGGAGGGAGGGAAAGAGAACTCCGCCCCGTGGAGAAAGCGCGCCTTTAATCTTAGGCACGTTCTCTGGAGTTTAAAGTGTCCCTGCACAGCTGCTGGAGTGACTTCGCTCAAATTGTCACAGTTATGGCCGAAGATGTCGGCGACTGAACCTCTGCCGAGCTGCTTCAAAAACAAAGTCTAACTGTCAGCGTTTCTATAGTAGCCCTCCTTGGTAGTTTAAGGGAAACCTTCAAGCATAACAGTGCATATCACCACAACCTACGAGTATGACTTAGGCTTCATGGCCAGCGTGCATGGTTGAAAGGGATGGGCCAGCAGTGTCTTGCCGACCGGAGGCGCCGGAGGTGTGAGCAGCCGGAAATGTCCGGGTGACAGGAAACGTGATGCAGTCTACCATCGTACGTTATAGTAATAAAAAATTGAACTAGTCGGCACATCACGTAAATAAGAACTGCGCGAAGGACGAGGACAAGCGAAGGTGAGTCACAGGAGGCGCAGCGAAGTTCCGCCGCGATGCACCCTGTTCTAAACTCAAGTATAACACCCGCCTGGTCCTCGCGCAGAAGCGTGGTCGTGGTCGTTCGTGCGGTGCATCGGCAACAACTCGTGCGGCGGCAGCCTGCAGTCGCCGGTGAACATCGACAAGTACGGCGTTGTGCACGACCTTGCCATGGAGCCGCTCCACTTCGAGGGACACCAAGTGCCGCTGCACAAGTTCGTGCTCAACGTCAACGGCCTGATGCGTAAGCAACTTCTGCTGCTCCTGCACACGCACGACATTCGCCCCATTTTACAGCGAAGCTGTTTATTGCCAGGGCTCCGTGAATTTTTGTTCTGCGTGTGCAAACACTCACGTCCCTATTTTGATGATCGTTTGTTTCTATATACAAGAGCTTACACGTCTTCCCAGCATAAAATCACAACAGGAGTACCTCAAAAACCCAACAAGTATTCCTGTCGTATGACAGAAAACTTTGTTGTGATAACAGAAGTCCTGTTGTTGCGACAAAGCCATCTGTTGTTACGACACACAGTTCTGTCGTAACGACAAAGCCAGTTTTCTCAACGACAAACATTCCTGTAGTCACAACAGGATTGCCATTTACGTATACTCTTCACAATGGGCAGTAACATTCAAACCATGTGCAACTACTGATGGAACATCGGGATCACGACAAGACAGGTATTCGGCACGACCGAACATCAAAAGCAGGACAGGAATGCGACACACGACAGAACATCAGAATCACGACACGACAAGAGTACCACAAAGCGACAGTACGACGCGCGAAAATACGACTAACTACAAAAATTTTTCTTGTCGTCGTCTTCGACTGGGTTATCACGTGGATATCCATGTCGAGTAGATTAGTTATCAAAAGACGCCATTTTCAAGACCATTAGTCTTTCAGGTAGATATTAAACTTCTCTCTCAAAGATTTGCCGCTTCGCTATGCGACTCGCATCGACCATTGCTGTATACGTTCGCACGTCCTTCTCTTTTCTTGGCCAAGCGCTTGCGTGCGTAGTTTTGTCCGGTTCCTCGGGGTGGCGGTCCCGTCGTCAAGACAAACTGCCGTTCTCCATTTTGAATTTTATTTCCCTTCATACCGTATTTTCGTCCATATAACCCGCATCTAAAATGCGAAAATTTTAGGATTGAAGTAGGTGCGGAATAATGCGAGGTATTTCCTTCAGTGCAGCTTCGCAAATCGCGTTGGCACGTGGTGTCCCTCCAGCATTATTAGCGACTAAGCCCCTTTTACTCCATTGACAGTGCTTATTTTGCACACAGAGCTCAACAATAGACAAACTTGAAAAAAATATATTGGGCAAATCACCTAGTTACGTAGTCAGCTAGGTAATTTCTTTTGCATAAACAAATGTGTAATGTTGCTTGAGTAGTAGCTTTGGTCCATCCTTTCATGTGTAATATATGCGGGCAATTCGGGGATATATTTTTTTATTCATCGACGGAAAGTCCGGCTGCGGGTTATATGCAGGGGCGGGTTATACGCGAGAAAATACGGTACGTCGTAATGAAGCCTCTAGTCCGGCCTTTAGCTTCGCTGGCCGTCCACCCTCGAGGGGTGTGATATGGCTCATAAATTTTTGACGAACGCTGAGAATCGGTGACACTTCGAACAAACCCGTATGCAAATATAGGGTTACTGCCAGTCTGAAAGGCGAGATAGGAACTTGGGAGAGGACGCGTGGCAGGGAGGAACAGTTTTAAAGCCAGGCTTTGCATAACATTCCCTGCACACTGTTCGCGTTGTGGAGCATATGGAGCATAGTAGTCAGAGCGCGAGGCAGCGAAGAAAGAAACTTACATTTGAGAGCCCTGGATAGAGTTACATAGAGCATGCAGGCTGCCTTATACGTGGCTGCTAAGTGCTCTTAAGTGCACTTCGTGTAATCTATGTTCAGCTTTGCGAGCTATAACATGGTCGTACACAAATCGTACTCATTACAGCAGACCTATGGGAGTGCGTGTGCGAGGTGCAAGAAAATGTTTTTCTCCGTACGCACAAAAAAAGTACCCCAGAGTCCATAAAGCGCTTGTCCTCACAGTGGTGTGATCTATTCTCGCCTTTTCGTTTATTCTTTCTTTTGTGTGGAAACCTTAGCGTTATGAATACCAGAGTGCTTGTGTAGTTACCAGGACGAAATTCAGCGTGAATCGTTGTTCACATCCATTTACTTGGCCCCTCCTGTTTGACCGTCACCCGAGGGATGCCCTCGGGCTATCTACAGTTGAACCTGGACGTAGTGAACCTTCATGTAACGAATTCCTGGATTTAGCGAAGTTTTTCAATTCCCCATTGCCACCTACGTTAAAGCCCATGTGTTTGCGACCTCTACGTAACGAAACGTCGCTGCAGTCAACCATGATGTAACGAAGTCGGTACATGATAAGTCATTGTTTTTAGCACTTTTACTCAAAAATCGGTCAGAGAAATGAACCAATTTTGCGAGTACTAGCACTGCCGTGAGGGGCCAGCAGCAATGAAAACGTCTGGAATCGCCTAAACACGAAATTCGACATTATGGTTATGGTGATGATGATGATGCCGATGATGATGATGAACGGAGAGGCTAGCACCATCCCGTGGCTAAAACTCACTTCTCGTTGTGCTTGTGTAGAGTGACTCCCCACCAGCTAGCAAAAGTAACTAGCCTTTAAGTTTCTTTTTTTCGCCCGCACCGGTAAGTACCGCGCGTTTCCACGTGTGAGCATGGTTTCGGTTTCAGGCATAAGTTTTTAGGTGCTAAGCCGTACCGTCGTCGAGTAGTCGCGCGTATCCCCTTCTATCTGTGGTGTCGCTTCGTCGTAATGAGTGCTGCTGCTAGAAAACAGAAAGTTGTGTCTTTAAAAAAAAATGCGCACAATTTTAAATGCCGTCTCCGCTCGCAAGAAACAAGAATGTTTCCGTCTGGTATAGTATCCCAACTACCACCCTCTCAACAACCTTGAGTGCGGTAAAGAGCACCGCCAATTTCGCAAAAAGGCACCCTTTCAGCATAATTCTGGTTCTTGTAACGCGTTACGGCGCCGAAAAGTGTCAAAAAGCAAAAGTGATACTTAAGTTACGTTTGTTAATGCGGGGTGAGTGGGTAATTTCTTCTTTGGAGCGCTTCCTAAGCTCGTTCGAAAGCAGGAGGCGTAAAACACGTTGTTTTTTGCTGTGAAGTAAATACATGAAGGGTGAGTTCACCTTCACTCATTTCGAGCATTTTGGCTTCATTTCTGCTTCGTTCCCGCGAGCCTTAACTAGAAACCTGCATGTAACGAAGACCTGGATGTAACGAAAAATTGCGAACTTTTCTCAACTTCGTTACATTCAGGTTTAACTGTATAAGAAATGGAGCTAATAAATATTGATGGAACCCGCACCTTCTACTGTAACGCACACTGGCACGAAGTTCCCCTGGAGTGCGGATAAGTCTGTCAAATAACAGCTTAGTGGCGCTGTTTTAAGGCGAAGCTGTGTAGCGACATAGCGGTGTCCGGCTCCCTCAGTAGGCAAAACGCGCCGCAACTTTCACGCGAATGCTCCGTAGCTCACAATGTAAAGTATAGATATCTTGATTAAAAAAAATCGGACTGCTATTCGCCGCTAGGACAACTTTCTCATGACGCGGAGTTCCATTTACCCGTCACAACTAATTAGTTCACTGTGGATTCTTAAATTTCCGTCTTCTGTCAATACATGAGCTCTACGAGCACAGCGTGGTTACAGAAGACGTCTGTAACGCGTTTTATTGGAACTATGCCTAATTATGCCTAAACTTATTGACCTTATACTGCTCAACCGTAGGAGGCTTGCTTTAGGGGCGAAACCCCCTAGGGGCTGGGGCTGTTGGCGTCTCCTGTCGTCGTCGTCGTAATCATCGTTCGTCTCATGTAGTCACGGTACTAAAACACCGGGAAACTCGTTTACGCCTCGCGCTAGAACGTAGCGCGTACTAAAAAAAAACACCGGGACACTTGTTTACGCCTCGCGCTAGAGAGTTTCGTGCTTCAAAGACAAGAGGCTTTTACAGCAAAGCTGTATACCTGTACCCCCCAACGGTTTCATCTCCGTTGGAAAAAACGCTAAAGCGCCAAGAATACACTTATACACTGGATGCTCCACCCCTCACCAGGTTCCATGCTATAGTGGAGATGGCCCGGGATTTTTTATCTCAGCAGGTATCATAGTTATCACAGTTTCTATACGAGTAACACGAAGCCGCCGCTCTATTGCAAAAAAAAGTTACAGTGAAATAGGCAGTTACATCAGTTACATTCTAGGGTAGAACTGTAGCCCTTTCTAGTTAAATTAACCTAATTAACTTAAAAGTACGCTGAATTACAAATTACCATCAACCATGTTTAACCGAGTTTTGTGCCGCGCATTTGCTTAGCTTCGCTTGTCCGCAACGGCGTTCACACCGCGGATTGAGGGCATTTTTTTTCCCCTCTCTTCTCCTTCAGTGACCCTCCGCGCGTCCCCGAGCGACCAGACGAACCGGACAGTGCGCGGGGGTCGACTACCGGGCACGTTCACCTTCCACTCCGCTCTCTTTCACTGGGGGTCGACGTCGATCTCCGGCTCGGAGCACCGCATCGACGGCGCCGCTTACCCGATGGAGGCGAGCTCCTCCTCCTCCTTACAGCCTTTCTTTACATAAAGACCTTGCGGCCGCCGCAGAAGTAGGGCACGCGCGAGACGCTTCTCCCTCGATCTGCTGGCCGTGTGACACTTCCGAGTTCTGCATATTTTAAGTGCAGAACACTTCAGGGGCTCGCCTTGTCGTCGCAGCTCGCTCGCTGGACCCAAGTGGAGCCAAACGGCGTTCCGTCGTAGCCGCTGTTGTCGCAGCGTAACCCCGAGGCTTCGAAATCCAAGCGGTTTATATAGTCATAAGCGTTCGAAACTCGTGAACCGCTGGCGCTTGCCGTACATTTCTCCGTTGTTTAGCGGAAATAAAACTACAGGTATACATTTGAGGCAAAATATACGTAATTAACCGGCAGAACCCACGTTCATTTAGCTAGGAACGCTCGTTGGGTTGGTTTTTACGATAGTAAGTGAAAAAATTTGCGCCAATCCACCCTGTGAATGTGGTCGGAAAGCAAAGCTGTAAACGGCACCCACAACGACTACCCATGCGACGTCCCTTAAATTGTGAAATGCACTTAACAACACCCTTTATTTCTTCAGAGAGATATTCTTGATTAAGTTAAATCAATGAGGATGCATTAACGGTGGTTGGTTGAGTTGTATTGGTGTAGCACATGAGTGGAAACTTTTTTATAAATTTAAAGGAAGCTCAAACCCGGTGTTAGACGATCTCACTTCTCCATCTCTGCCGCCGCGGACGGAGGCGACGAGAGAGAGAGAGAGAGAGAGAGAGAGAGAGAGAGAGAGAGAGAGAGAGAGAGAGAGAGAGAGAGAGAGAGAGAGAGAGAGAGAGAGAGAGAGAGAGAGAGAGAGAGAGAGAGAGAGAGATAACTTTATTATGTTTGTTGGGTAGTTGGACGTGGTGGGTGCCCCTAGTCCAGGGCTCCAGTCTCCAATGCGCCGGTGGCTGCTCTGGCGATCGTTCGGCACTGCTCGTCGTAGTCGGCGCTAGACAGTGCCTCACTCCACTGCTTCTCCTGTTAGAGGGCGTTTGTGAATTTTGTGGCACCCTGCTGCCGTATGGTAGAGGGTGGCTACTTGGTTGCACTTGGGGCACAGCTTCGGGTATTGGGTTGGGTACAGTTTGTGTAGACGGGAGAGGTGAGTGAAGGTGTTCGTTTGAATTGAGCGGAGTGCTGTTTGATCCTGTCTTTGCAACTTGGGATGAGGATGTGGGAATTTAATTCGGGTTGCTTTGTAGTAGCTTAGAATTTCGGAATATATGGGCGTAACAGGAACAGGAAACTGCTTGGGGGCTGCGAGCTCGGGGAAGGGAGGCGCGAGCCCAGGCGTGAGCCTGTTGATTGCCCTCTAGAGTTTCATGGCCAGGGGCCCACACGATTTTGATTGGATTATTTGATTTGTAGCCGATTGCTAATCTGTGGGCTGTTATGCCGATGCGCCCTTTCGCTCATTGCCTGCAGGCGTTTTGGGAGTAAGAAACAATGTCTTAAATGATAGCTAGAGCGATTGCCGCTTCTTCTGCTTCAATAGATGATGATGTCCGCACGCTAGCAGTGATGGTACGTTCCTGAATTGGGTTGTGCGCACAGATGGCGACTATGCCAGCATCTGTGTACCACGTCTACGATGAATTCCCGTATTTTGATTCGATATTACGGCATCTGTCCAACCTTCTGCCGTAGTGGAGTGTAGGGTTCATGTTTTTAGGTATGGGTGCTACTTTCAGGGCCCTGGATATGCAATCAGGAATCTCGTGGGTGGTTGCGCGCATGTTGACTCATGTATACGGTAGCCCAGTCGCTTTAGGGTTTCCCTACCAGTGTGGCTGGTTTTTAACCTCTCAAACTGGCCTATTCTATGTGCCTCGAGTATTTCTTCAACTGTATTGCTGATTCCGAGTTCATTTAATTTCTGTGTCGACGTCCATTGGGGTAATCCTAGCGCCATTTTGATTGCCTTTCTAAATGCTGCGTTGAGTTTTTTTATGTTACTGGCTGTTAAACATAAGAATGGAGCTTAAAACATAAAACATATATAAGAATGAAATTATAAGAGTGTTGACAATTTTTAGAATGTCCCCTTCTTTCATCCCGTTCCTTTTTTTGGTTACTCGGTTAATCATTCGTAGTGTTTGTTCTATTTGTTTCATTAAATGATTTAGGGCTGTTCCGCAGCCATTGTCCTGCTGTAGTCTCAGCCCCAGCACTTTTAGGGTCTTTACTGTTGAGATAGGTTTCCCGTGTAAGTTGGTTGTCATCGGAGTGGGTGGTAGGTATGTTTTTAGGCCAAAGTTGTCAACCCAGATTATTTTACTCCAAATAAAGAAACAAGTTTTAGATGCAGCTGTGTAAATCAAACGGTCATCGCGGCCATTGATTTAAAAGGCGCATTTGACAATATCGCCCACCAAACAGTTTTATCCAACCTTACCGACCTAAACTGAGGAGTTAGACTATTTGACTATGTGCGTTCTTTCTTAGAGGACCGGATGGCCACGATAGGAATTGGGGATATACGCACAGACACACACAAAGCACCGAATAAAGGCACACCACAGGGTTCGGTGATATCGCCAATGCTCTTTAACGTAGCAATGCACAAGCTTCCAGAAACCCTAAACAAAATCCCCAATATCCGACACGCAATATAGGCCGATGATATAACCATATGGGCAACCACGGGATCAGACGGAGGGGACGAGATCGGCGGCCGAGACGGTGGAGGAGGACGAGAAGAAGGAGGCGGAGGGGGAGACGGAGGGAGAGGAGGAAATACTTCTATTCATATTTCTGAACGGCCCAGAGTGCGGCCCAGGGGAGTGGTTCTTTCTTCACTGGAGCCCAAATGCAGTCAGCGCCGCCTGCGCTCTGTCCACCAACTGAAGCTGGGCAGGCACGCGGGCTCGACAGTAGCATCTCCCATTTCTCTTGTTGGATAGTTGACGGAAAGAGAGGAGGGTGCTCAGGGTTAAAGTCGCACACCGCGATTATGTGGCGGAGTGTTCGTACTTCAGAGCAATATTTACATTCAGCGTCGTAGCGATTCTGGTGCATTAAGTGAAGACGCGTCCGGTGTGGGAAGGAGCCGGATTGTATGTGCCGTAGGGTATAGTTTGTTTTTATCTGAAAATGTCAGGGTAAGGCAAAGGTAGGGTCTGTCTCTGAAGGCGATAATGCTGGGTTATGTCCCTGAACGAGACAAGCGGGTGACGGTCCTCGTGCAGCTCCATAAAGCAGGGGGTAAAAGCGCAGGCTTATTGGTGGGCGTATTCGTTTCCCTCCATGGAAGTGTGAACGGGTGTCCAGATGAGCTGAATGGAATCGTTTGGGGAGTGGGTTTTTAGCACACGCAGTGCACGTCGGGACACCCAACCCGACTGGTAATTCCGGTAGGCTTGTTAGGAATCGGTTACTACCTTCCGAACCCCTGGTTGAGTGAGAGCCAAGGCTATGGCTGCATGCCTCTTCTGCTGCCATCATTTCTTGGGTCTTGAGTGAGGCACACGCAAGGAGGTTAATGGTTCTGGAGCGTGATGGAGTATTACTGCCCTCTATATTGGGAGGCGTCAGTGTAGATGACTGCATGATCCCCACAGAGGGTGGTGTTGAGCGCTTGAGCCCGTGCTTGTCGGCGACCCTCATCATGTGAGGAGTTCATATTTCTAAGTAAAGGGAGCAAGCATCTTTAGTTCTTGTCGCCAGGAGTGCAGGAGTACATCAAGCGGAGTGGCATTCTGTGCTGCCCAGCCAGTCTGGTGAAGGATGCGGCGACCCACCGCAGTTCTGCTCATTCGGAGCTTCTTGTTAGAAAAATGGCCCTCTATCAGCTCTTCCACCGTGTTGTGAAGCCCCGTGCTAAGCAGCCTCTCTCTGTACGCACTCAGGGGAAGACCAATGGTCTGCTTATTCGCCTTTCTAATCATTATATAAAGCATCTTTATGTACTCCTTGCCGAGAAGAAGACAGGGGGTTGACGTAAGTGATTCTCGAGAGGACAAAAGCTTGAATTAATCAAAAGGTGTCGGATTCCTTGAGGCCTCGCTTCTTGGTGGCAACTCGCCTTATCAATTGTATGATTTGATTGATGCCATGTTTGAGGTGCTGCAACGATACGCCACTCTTGGTGTTGGCTTGGAGATGTCCAGTATCTTGATGCTGAAGCATAGAGTCATGTCCTCATTACTGTTTGGATGTGTTCCTTGATGTGTCGTTTGGAATGAGGGCGGACGACAAGGAGCTGTGATTTTTTACGGGAACACTGGAGGCCACATGCTTTAGCACATTGGCGTACTAGAAGTGAGATGCCATGCGTCGGTGTGAGCTTCCTTTCCACGCGCAAGGCGCGCTTAGGGCCGCTAGACGTGCCGTGGACGCAGCGCACAGTGGCGCGTGAGGTCGCGTGACGCTGTCACGTGGCATTCAGTGAGAATACCGGAGGTAAACCCATAATGTGCTTGGTGAGTCCACCACCTGTCTTACCAGTCTCCGCGTGGGCTCGTAGCTAAATCGGTAAGACAACGGGCTCTCACTTTGTTACGCTATTAGTTCCAGGTTCGATTCCTTGCGGTGCCGGTAAATTCTTTTATTTGTTCGTGGGAGTTTTTCGTTGACACCAACGGTCGCGAAAAAACCCTTGGAGGGTAGAGGTACAAAGTTTTGCTTTTAAAAAGTGGCAGTGCGACGCCGGCACGTGCGGGAGGCAAAGCAAGCATAAAAAAGTGGCAGCATCTCCACTCCGTGGATGATGGCGAGGGTGCGGAGTACGGGGACTCGAAATGACATCTAAGTTGCGCCCAGAGTGACATCCGATTTGCGCCCCGACCGTCATTCGATTTCAGCCGTGAATAGCACTTTGATTATTCCCTAAATAAAACTGCAACTCACGGCTCAAATCGAATGACGGTCGGGGCGCAAATCTGATGTCACTCACGGCGCAACTTGGATGTCATTTCCAGTCCCCGTTACAGGCACCGCTCAGTTACAGGCAAGGGAGTAAGCCTTTTGCCTCTCGGGTATTAACTCGCGGTCGTAGCCCAGTGGGTGAAACGACTGACACTAATCTGTCTGGTCTACCAGACACAGGCTGGAATCCTGCTGGAGCCTGTGTGATTTTTTGCGATTGTAAATGCTATGCGCACGGACGCGGACGGGCATTGTGAAGTCCTATAGGTGCTCCGCACCTAAAAGGACGGCTCTCCCGCTGGCGCAGTTTCAAACAGGGGGCGCGCGAGCCTTGCGAAGGGGGAAATTGGAATTGCATTGGGTAGTAGCAGTATAGTCTACTATAGTTATAGTACAGTATAGTAGCAGTGAGCGATAACAGCGCTACAGCCCGTTATGGCGGATCACACTGCTCTGCACTTCCGACAACTTTCGCATTGAATGGTACGGCTTTAATTTTTAATTAGCGGCGACGTTGTTCGCAGCCTGGCGTCGGCTTATTCAAGCGAAAGATTTCCTAGTGAGACCGATGGCGTTCTGTCAAAAAACTAACGTAGTTCCCCATAGACCAGTTGGTCGACCGAAAAGCCTTGATAAGACCTCTCGACGCACGGCGCTCATTTGCGTGAAACCGGACATAAATATATGCATTGTGTCTAAACGGTTACGTGAAAATCGCGAAAAAGGGGAGGTTCTGTATAAGACGATACACGCATCGATCGTGAAGGAATACAATAGTATACCTTTATCTCATAAACCACGTATCGGTATACATTTATGTCGTTCGTAGATGCGTTTACTTAGTGCGCGAGAAATCGTCGCATGGGTTCGTTCTTCGGTTGCGATTTGGGTCCTTGAAGATTTGACGATCAATCGGACACACTTTCACCGAAAGTTGGACGCACTTTTGACGCTGTTTTGACGTGAGA